>NC_141542.1:36955000-37072500 GCF_021556685.1 Rattus norvegicus | reverse complement strand
TATGACTGTGGATCTAGGCAACATTCCTTTATTTAAAAATAGCCTAAGATATGTATATAACACACAATATTTTTAGTCCATTCAAATTGCACTATTTGATTGCATTTAATCACAATTTTTACAGCCAACACCACAGTGAATTTTAGAATGGTTTTGTGGTCAGGAAAAGACTGTATCCCATAACTACCATCCTCTAACTCCCCCAAAAAAGACCCTTCCACCAACTCTAGGGACTTACTATTTTACTTTTTGCATTTACAAATTACTCTAGCTACAAATGTCATGTGACTAGAATCATGCAATATTAGGTACTTTGAAACTTTTTGGAAATTTTCCTCTAGCTAGCCTAATGTTGCTAATCTTTGACCACACTGTAGCATGTGTCAATGGTACATTTTTGTAAATTACAAATAATATTCCATTTTATGGGCATTTTATATTTTGTTTATCCATTAACTGTTCAGTGGGAATCTGTGCTGTTTCTATTTCAGAGTTCTTATAAATACTAATATGAATGTTAAAGTCTTATGTAGACATATATTTTATTTCTCTTGGTTATATATGCCTATGATTAAACCTGCTGGGTCATAAGGTAATTCAATTTTTAACCTTTTGGGAAATTGCCAGATTATTCTTCCAAACAGCTATGCTGTTTTTTCATGTCGCCCACAGGAAACATTAACATTTTTCAATTTTTCTAGATTCATACATATTTTTGTATATGAGTGTTTTGACTGTGTGTGCATATGTGCATGATGTGAATTTCTGATGCCCACAGAGTTCCAAGAGTGAATTAGATCCCTTGGAACTGGAGCTACAGATGATGGTGATTAGCCACTTGGTTGCAAGAAAACAAACTCAGATATTTGGCAAAAATCATCAAGTGTTCTTAAGTGGTGAGCCATCTCTCCAGTTCCATAGCATTCTTACTAAGCCTGAATACCCAGGAACAGAAAGGAAGCCCAGCTGAACCCCAATAAATCAGCTAGAGCATGTGTTCTTTTGACTGTGTCCATGTGTATTAATTCTGAGATTTCTTATGACTTAGGCAGTGAGCAATCAGGAGCACAGCTCTTCTAGTATAATGAATTCCACTTTCAGATTTTTTAAGTATTAGTATTTGACGGGAGGCAGTCGATCTGGGGACTAAACCTAGGGCCTCACTACTGTGGTTACTGTATTTCATGCCATCCACCTGTTTATGCTGCCTTTATCCTAAATATTATGAAGGAGAATTTGGTGGTGGTCATTATCATAATGCTTGATACTATCAAAACCTTGTACACAACAGTTCAAAGCCAGGACAGAGGGATTCATGTATTAGATTCAGCCTTCAAAATCTACTTACGGAAAACACAGAAATGGCATTCAATTAGTTTACAGGACCACGGTCAAATAACTTATATAATCTTAGACTTCATATTCAGAAAGGGATTTGAGGATCCGGTGCTAGAACAAATGTATCAAGAACTAGACCTAAAATTATATGAAGTGGCTACATTGTTGAGAAATACTTGATGAGTATTTCTGTTTCAGGAGAACAGAGCTGCCCTGGCAAGCACACCACTCACTTGGTTCATCTAGTTGGAAAATTGTTCCCCTCCCCCATGCTCATGTATCAGCACTAGCAATTGTTCGTGGGGATAATATATGGGAAAATTATTAGAAGACTCCAAAGAAGTCTTTCATAGCAAAAACCTTCTCTTATTTTAGAAAAGATCGATGTGTTATTCATATTTGCTCTCTGCGAGTATATCAGAGCCATGGATATTGCCTGGTTTAGGTCAAAGTTTATTATCATAATTTCATAAATTCCATACAGCTTTGTGCTGTATCTCTTCCTCGTGTGCCTTCACTCCCCTACCATGCTGAAGTTCCTCAGGTGCAATACTTTGTCTTCTCTTTTTGTGACAACTATGTAATGAATGATATATATAAAGAGAGAACTTTGTAAACTTCCCTAGATGAAAAAAATCAGTAAACTCAAGGGGATCACAACTTACTTAAAACACATAATTGTTTTATTTGGCACCAAGGGCAACACCCCTGCCCAACTGAGAATGTCTAATGGACAAGAATATCAAAACGCCTTTCCGACCCATAAAGAAATTGACATCTTATGTAAGTTGGATTTTTTTTTTAAGATGCACAAGCCAGGGATAACAGCATATGGCTGTAATCTCAGCCCTCAGAAGTCAAAAGGAGCCATATCGAAAGTTCGAAACCAGTCTGGCCTTCATAGTAACTTCTAGGCCAGTCATAGTAGCACAGTAAGGCCCCATTTCATCGTATTAAGAGCTGGAGATATGACTCAGTAATAGAGTGTTTGTCCAGAATGTTCATACCCTAGGTGTGATTCCCAACACGTCAGAATTTTTAAAAAGGAAACAAGAAAATCATAGATGTCCTTCTCATAATATATTAACTTAGTATGAAGCACTCCATTAAGCAACTCCCTAGTATTCACAGAAATCTGTGGTCTGTGGTAAGGTGTCACCAAAACCAACCCTGTCGGAAAGGGAATAACACTCGAAATGTATATAAGAAATACTCAAGTTAATAAAAAATAAAAAAAAATAAAAATAAAAATAAAAAAAAAAACCAACCCTGTCATTCTCCTGACCCACTTCAGAAGCCATCTCTGCACTTTTTTATGAATCTCATCCCACTTTATCAAGTCTATGGATGTGAAGTCTTGACTTCACACCCTACACATATTTTCTAACACACATAATGTTCTCTGATTTTTTTTTTGAAGTAATATTGGTGGAGGGGTTAGGGAGACAGCTTTACCACATACCAGACTCTTTCCATGTCCCACTTCTTTAGGACACATATTGCATACAGTTCTCTTTTCATTCTTCATCAGCAAACAAATTTGGGTAATCTATTGAAATAGAATCTTGGAAGACATGGATATATCATATTCAAGTCGAATCTCAGTTCATCTTCATGAAATCAATGCTTGCCAAATTTTCCTCCTTCCCTTCTGCTCTTGTCTGTTCCGTTCTCTGATCCAACCCCCCTTTTTAATATGTATCACTCTCTCAGCCATACCTTCACCAAGTGTTCTGTGTGACATCCCCTGGGTGCTGATGCTGTCATACTTCAGGCAGACTCCTGCGGTCTTCTGTCCTGTTTTACTTTCTGAGTCTCTGGAAATGAGAGCACTTGGGAGCATAGCAATACAGTTGCTTTCTTGATCTACTGCTCAAAGACATCCAAGATTACGAACTGTGCCACTGTGATACTTGCTGCTGGGGTAGGACACCTTCAGTAATTGAAGACTATCAGGTTTTAATGCATATAGGCCTTCGGGTGAATTATCTCCATGGTGGACAGTATGTGGGCATACCCGGAGTGTCAGAGAAAATCCAATACTGGCACTGATCAGAATCCAGAAACATGAACAAAATGAGAAAATTTACAAATGTATATTTTATGCCTCACCTTATAATAATAAGCTTTCTTTAAAATTGTTCATATTTATGCCACTCTTGGGATTAATGATTCATATTTAGAACATTGGCCGTTTCAAATTAATTTTGTAAAGATTGCTGAACTGGGAGAAGTAACCTGCTGTATGATCTTCTCCTAAGGACTTTTAAGAAACACAGAGGAATAATACATACAGATAGATGTACGCTTCATGAGCCACTAGTAACTGGAGTAAACTACTGCTTGATATATGATATATGAGATAATTAATTAATGTCTCCATTTATCTGCCTCCATAACTTCTCTACTCACTGGCATTTATGTCCTATAATAGGAGGCAAAAAATAAATGAAACACAAATGTAAATAAACTAACTTTGTGACACTTTGCATTGTGGCACCACTGCAATATATTTAATAATACTCATGCCTAATGCTGTAATGTTGCTCCAGTGTGCTTTGCATAAATTAAAAGAAAATTTTCATCCCAATGCAAAGGCAAACTGGTAACCTTGAAGAGATCCTACACAGAGTGGAAAACCTTCTACTAACTATTAACATTCTATCGGCTCTTTCAAGACATTGTATGAGTTAACAAAACACCAAACACCATGATCGTTAAATACACAAATACAAAGCTGAGATCTTTTTTTACCATAGGAGGTGTGAGATTTTTCTTACCTTTAAGCAGGGGCAAACAAAGAGAGAGAATACAAAAGTAATCTTGTTTTCATGAATGATACAACAGTAAAAGCAAAGGAGCATTTAACCATACTCTTTCCCTTAGTGAAAGTCTGACTCTCTTCTCCCCTATCTCATCTTAATTCACCACAGGTCAAACTCTGCAAGTCAGAGCCTTCATTTCCAATCATTTCCTAACCAGAACATAAGCTCCTTTTTAAAAACTGGATCATAGCTTAATAATCCTGTTGAAATCTGGGCCTGGGAACATTTGATCTGCCCTTAGACTCGAGGAACAAGGTATCATCAGCCCTCTCTGATATCATCTGCAGCCAGACACAGCACTAGTGTACACGCACAGCACAAGTGACACGCATATCACATGCATCAAAGGGAAAGCAATCTGTAAGGCAATAAGACACTCTCACATCCCAGCATGGGTGCTGGCCCTGAGCTGCAGTTCCAGTAATTGACATAGTTGCCCAATGCTACAAAACAAACTCAGAAACTATTCTCATTAGACATCCCCCTGCTTTGTGACTCTGTTATTGTAAAACCCGAACACTGAACCCCATACCAGCGTGGCTCTGGTTTTAATTAGTTCTGATGGCATTGGGCTGCAAGCCAAGGGAAAAAATGAACTTCCTGAGACTGAAGCTCGAAGCTCAGTATGTTCCTTCCTTCTTAGAGAGATTGTTTTCACGTTTTATGAAAAGGACTACTGACAGAAATAATATAAGATTTTACTGCTTTTGATTTTTTTTTCAGGCCTATAAAGTACAGCCAAAAGTCAGATTTATACAGTTACAATGCCATTATTCCGTCTTTTGTGTGACCTACTTGACTTGTCTTTTGATTAAAGACATCCTACCCGATTAAAATTTTTTTAATGGAGAAAACGCAGGCTTCTGTTAAAATTTTAAGACCGTGAATGTTTTAGTGTTTCCACTAAATTAATTTGGTGATATATTCGTACTAGCTGGGTCACTGGTGGCAAAATGTTCAAACTGAGATAGTAGTAAGGTCACCTTCCAAAAACAAGGAGTCAAAGAGCAAATGGAACATTATACAGTTAAAGAATATTTTACGAAAGCAGAGAGTCTGGTCAAGGAGAGGAGGAATGCCCACTGATAATTTATCTATGTAAGAACTTTTGGATAGCCTGCAGATAGGAGACATTTCTCCACTTCTGAATCTCCTACCCAGCGTGGAAAACAAACTTTTGTGCTTCCAGATTCCTTGTCATAATTTGTCATAGTACATGACTCAGCGCCTATGCTTCAGACATATCCATCGTATCTGCTGTTCAGAAGACAGAGAAATGAAAGGAAAGATAGCACGTGGAACTCATTCTGGCCAGAATGGCTCCAAAATAATGAGCATTCAGAGCAGAGGAGGCCAAGCTCCTCACAAGCATTCCATCGGTGTCAGCAGCACCGTGTGCAAAGCTGTGTGCATAGGTGACTAGCCTGGAATCTCTACTGAATCAGCACAATGACAGGGATGAAGACTTTGCCTGCATGGATACTGTTGGTGGTGACGTACATAAGTATGGCCCATATATACTCTTGTGTTGAATGCTTGGCCCATAGGGAGTGACACGATTAGCAGGTATGGCCTTTTGGAGGACGCATGGCCTTGTTCAGGGAAGTGTGTCACTGTGGAGACCGGCTTTGAGGTCTCATGTCCTCAAGCTACTCCCATTAGGGCACACAGTCTCCTTCTGCTGCCTGAGGATTAACATGTAGAATTCTTAGCTCTAGTCCCATGTATGCTTGCTCACTGTCATGTTTCCTACCATGATCTAAACATCTGAAACTTTAAGCAAGCTCCAATGAAATGTTTTCCTTTATAGGAGTTGCTGTGGTCTTGGTGTCTCATCACAGCAGGAAACCCTAAACTAAGACAGTGTTTAAATATGAACTTCTGACTCTTAGGATGTGCACTGAGGATGCCAATCATTTTTTCCTGGTCTTTTGATTGCAAGCTTAATTTGTTTATTAGATACAAAAAATGAAGATAATTTTGCTTTAGTAATCAACTTTATAGACACGCTCCCATTTCTTGTCGATTTAAATTTAGCTGTATAACATTTTATGTACTTTCACCTTGGAATTACTTCCCGACTTACTTTAGCTATTGTAAATTTGTCTACTGGCAAACAGGAGCTCTGATAAAACCATTAGACTCAACTCCATGTTTTAAGTAAAAGAGACAGCAAAAGAAATTTGAGGAATACACATGGAAGGTCCCATGGCTCCAGCTGCACATGTAGCAGAGGATGGCCTTATCTGGCACAAATAAGAGGGGAGGCCCTTGGTCCTATGAACTCTTGATGCCCCACCACAGGGGAATCCTAGGTTGGTGAGGTGGGAGTGGGTGAATAGATGGGAGAGCACCCCCATAGAAGCAGAGGGAGAAGGTGGGATAGGGGGTTTGTGGAGGGGATACTGGGAAGGGGGATAACATTGGAAATGTAAATAAATAAAATAACCAATAAAAAAATTTTAAGAACAGAGTTTGGGGAAGTAGTAAAGAAAACATTGGAAATCTGAGCATCCTTCCTACTTAAGAGGTGTGTAAACCTGAGACAATGTCGTGGCTCCTCTGTGCATGAGTCTGCTTTTGTTGTTGTTGCTGTTGTTGTTTCTGGTTTGTTTGTTTTGTTTTAATTTCCATCTGAGAAATGAGCATTATTGGGCTGCAGATATTCCCCAGTGATACAGGACTCCCCTTCCATATATGAGACTCAGCTTTGATCCCAGTACCACACACACTCACATAAGAAGAGTGCATTAGGATCCATACCTTGTTCAGTCTGGGAAGAGAAGAGTAAACCACAAATGCAATCATAATGATAACCACCACCATGAACCAGAACGAGGGTTTCTTTCTGGCTTTCTCTTTCTTCTTAATTAAACCACAGTTCATGTCTATAATACATTGTCTTACTCCCTTTGGGCAGATAGGAACACCTTTTTGGCTTGCTGATTGTCCCTTATGTCAATTGATGTATGTTTGTACATGGGAAAGCTGGTTGTACACATTCCTTGATTTCCTTCTTTGGAGTCACCTACATTCTTTAGACTAAAGCATCATCACCTTGTCTCCTACAATCCTATGCAATGTTCCCAGTGCACAGCTCTGTAACACACTGTAACTTATAGTTAGAATATTCACACTCAGTGCTGTGACTATATTGTGAAGACACAGATTCAGATATTTCCTGATAGCTTTTACATCTTTGTTGAATTAAATTAAAAGTACTGAAGTAATTATTTTTACATATGCTGGGTGTGGTGATCCAACACTCCTGAGGCAGAAGCAGGAAGATTTCTATGAGTTTGAGACCAAACTGCTCTATAGAGCAATTTCTAGGGCCACTAGATCTTCATAGTAAGACACTGACTCAAAAATATTTCTGTGTATACTTCCTTCTTTTATAGCTATTTATTTCCCTTCAATTACTGGATTGATTTTTAAAGAACCTATCATCTTTAGCATTCACCCAACCCTAGCAAGTTTTCATGAAGGGAAACTCTTTCTTTGTAGCTATTGCTGGCCAACCTTCTAATTGCGTTTTACATAATCTTTACAACAGGTTCTAAAGTATTTTCACTATAGCATATGGTTTAGGCCAGTTGTTACTGTTTTCTCCCCCAAATACATCTGGGCAGTGGTATAAAGGGTGAGCCCTTGCTGCAAGCCTTGCATCCACTAAAGGAATTCAAGCATTTAAAGGGATCCCCACGTTTTCATTTCACATCTCCTTCCAAAGAAGAAAGAGTAAGAAAATGCTGCCTCATTTTCTCCAGGAGCATCAGTGACAATATCTTCTATAGTAGGTTTGTCCTACATGGGCTGGAACCTAGACCTCCCTGCACATATGTAGCAGATGTCCAGCTTGGTCTTCATGTGGGTCCTGAACAACTGGAACTGGAGCTATCCTCAAAGCTGTTGCCTGGATGTGGGACATGTTCTTACAGCTGGGCTGTGTTGTCTGGCCTCAGTGGGATGGGAAGTGACTTGAAGTACCAGGGTGAGGGGATACACAAGGGAGAGGAGAAGGGGTCATGGGAGAAGGATTGTGGGGGTTGTGGGATGGCCAGGAGGAGAGCAGTGAGTGGAATGTAAAGTGAATAAGTAAAAAAATTAAATCAATTTTTTTGAAAAGGCTAAGCTTATGTTTGGGCAGTGGAGAATGAAAGGTGGGACTGGAGGTTTGAGAGAGAGGGTTGCAGGTAGAGAGAGAGAGAGGAAGAGGAGGAAGACAAAAGAAGAGAAAGCTGCCATGGACCAGAACTGCATGGCTAGGAGAAAGAGCAAGCAACAAGGGACCTCTGGCTGTGGAATAAGTTAGTATAGCCCTAGATCTGCTGAATCTAGGCATAAACTTGTAAATAAAATATCTGGATTGTGTGTCTTTTACACAGGCTTATTAGGGTTGAAAATTCGTACTACATCTTCCCTTGCTCTGTCATTTACTCTCCTTGGCTTTTTGATTATTGTTGAATTTTAGTCCCTCTTACTCTGTTTCTTTCTGATGCCTACCAGTTTATCATGAAAGTGAAATAAATGTTTTAAAATATTCCCCTTATCTTTTTTTTATTAACTTGAGTATTTCTTATATACATTTCGAGTGTTATTCCCTTTCCCGGTATCCGGGCAAACATCCCCCTCCCCCCTCCCCTTCCTTATGGGTGTTCCCCTCCCAACCCTCCCCCCATTGCCTCCCTCCCCCCACCAGTCTAGTTCACTGGGGGCTCAGTCTTAGCAGGACCCAGGGCTTCCCCTTCCACTGGTGCTCTTACTAGGATATTCATTGCTACCTATGAGGTCAGAGTCCAGGGTCAGTCCATGTATAGTCTTTAGGTAGTGGCTTAGTCCCTGGAAGCTCTGGTTGCTTAGCATTGTTGTACATATGGGGTCTTGAGCCCCTTCAAGCTCTTCCAGTTCTTTCTCTGATTCCTTCGACGGGGGTCCTATTCTCAGTTCAGTGGTTTGCTGCTGGCATTCGCCTCTGTGTTTGCTGTATTCTGGCTGTGTCTCTCAGGAGCGATCTACATCCGGCTCCTGTCGGTCTGCACTTCTTTGCTTCATCCATCTTGTCTAATTGGGTGGCTGTATATGTATGGGCCACATGTGGGGCAGGCTCTGAATGGGTGTTCCTTCATTCTCTGTTTTAATCTTTTGAGGTTCTAATATAGTCACATTATTTCCCTGTTCCCTTCCATCTCTCCAAACCTCTCATATACTCCTCCTAGGAATTTTTTTTTAAATGAATATGAAAACACTGTCTTCAAACATACCAAAAAAGGTCATAGGATCTTCTTACAGATGGTTGTGAGCCACCATGTGGTTGCTAGGAATGGAACTCAGGACCTCTAGAAGAGTAGCCAGTGCTCTTAACCTCTAAGGCCTCTCTTCACCACTCCTTGGGAAAATTTTAAAGCTGAGAAAGTAAAGTGTTTCCCTCTGTCCTTTGTACAACAGCTATTCCTGGGTCACCGTGGTCTGCAACAGAATGCTCTGTGTGCTCTACTGACTTGATGCACCTCTTTACACCCCAGTGAAGTTTAGCCTCTTAGAAAAGGTTTAAAAATGTTTACACGGGGGTTGGGGGATTTAGCTCAGTGGTAGAGCGCTTGCCTAGGAAGCGCAAGGCCCTGGGTTCAGTCCCCAGCTCCGGAAAAAAAAAGAACCAAAAAAAAAAATGTTTACACACTGAGCCTCAAGACAATGCATACTTTCCAGCCATATTTAGCTTTGAATTTGTTCCATAAGTAACTTCACTAGTGCGAGGAAACATCACATCATTATTTTCCTTTGAAAATGTTTCATTATATATTATATCCTTAATGTGGTTAATCTTGTAAAAGGTCTTAAGATTGCTGGTATGAATGTAACATGTCAACCACAACTTTCCCAGTGTATGACATTTGTTAAGTTTCTGCTCAGTGCTAGTGACTTCTTCAAGCCAGAGACACCTGTGAGAATTTGGTGGGAGTTAGACTGTTTCTATGGAAATGCATTAAGTGTATACATACATACACAGAAATATAGCCTAAATATCTTGGGTATAGACCTTCTGGAGTTTCTCTATGAGATCTCTACATGATAATCCCAGTTTAAAATCCTGGCAACAACCATAGGACTGGTTGACATAAATTCATGAAGGCATGCCTTTAATCTCAGCACTTGGGCAGAGGCAGATGGATCTCTGTGATTTAGTGGCCAGCCTGGTATACATAGTGAGCCCCAGGATAACCAAAGATACTTAATGAGTTCATGAAGCCATCCTCATTCCTTGAAGTAATAATAATGCCTAATCATGTGTCCTATCAAAATGATATAGAGAAAATTCACCTGGAGGTATGAGCCTATTTGAAGTGAAAAAAAATATGTTCCTTATTTCAGAACATCAAAAAAAATTACCCATTTATTGTATATAATGCTATTCCTATTATGGCACTGTACACAATAAAACATATTTTGTAAAAGTTTTGATCTTATTTGGACTGAGCTTTTCAACTTCATGCAATGGGATAGTAAATGTAAAATGCAGTGTCTGCTTTTGCATTTGTCAAGAATGTGTATTTATAGTACAGTTCACAAATGAAATATGAAATTTCCATAGTAACAACACATTTACCTATAATATTCCTTCTGTCTTAAAGGAAAGGTTTAAATAAGTGTTACACATAATCTGCAAATTAAATCAAATGCTAGGCGAGTGTTCAACTGCTGACGTATATCCCCAGACAAGATAAAATAATTCTATCTATACATATGCTATAATCCTAAAAAGTCTTTCGTTTCATAGATTGTTATTGTCAGATTATCATGAGTGCCTCCCTAAAGCTACCTAAAACATAGCAAGTTTCATATGTCTCAAAACACTCAGACAGAGGGGAACATTATATTCCTGTTTTGTTCTGGGACAGGGTTTCATATAGGACAGGCTAGCCTCGAACTAGCTCTATCATGAGGATTTCCTGATCCTTCTGCTTCTACTGTCTGAGCGTGCTGTAACTGGGGTGAGCTACCACACCTGGTATAGTGAGAAAAATTATTTTAAGTGATGAATATTTGCACATTTTTATACTGGCCAATTTTCACACTCTCTCCTTGCTTAGTTACCAGAGCAACAAGCTTCTGGTGACAAGATATAACATTGTCATGTGAAGTAACTGGGCATGTCACAGCTCCACTTCTTCCCATGTGATACTTGGTATGTTGTTGCTGGATGCCCTTTTTGAAAAAAATCCGTCAGCATGGTCTAAGCAATTGCTTGTATACAGAGTGATCTTAAATAGAAATGTATAACTCTTTTATTTAAAATCGGTGTGTACCATCAATCCTTCAGAGTTGGTGTGTACCATCAATCCTTCAGAGTGGCTGCATCACTCTAACCAGGCTTGAGTTCTTCAGTTTAGTTGAGGAAAATAAGCATATCCTCTCCAATCTATGTTTTTCCCATCATTTACCACAAGTAAAGTCTTCCTGGTCACTTACCTTGTAAACCCAGCTCTGTATTTTCCACACACTGGACTCAGTTCTTGACTCAGTACATCTGCCTCTCTGCCAAGGGTGCTCTTCACTCCCCACATCCCTTCAGGTTGTGCTAATGTTACCTTTTTAGTCTGGTCTTCTATGTGACTTTCCTCTGTAACCTATTAACTATTTAAGATTTTGTATGGATATCACAGCTTTACTTAGGCCATGGAAACAAACAAAAATAATTTATATACCCTGAAGTCAAGAACTGATGCATCAAAGGACATGAGATTCAGTGTAACACTACTGAGCAATGAAAATAAGTAAATTTCTCACACATACACACACTACATGCAGATACACATGCACATACATGGATAAACACACATGCACATACATGCATACACACAAACGTACAGACACATGCATGCATACACAAACATACAAACATGCATACACATGCATATACATTTGTACACACACATACACCCAATGTTTTAAATCATAATAACTCTGAAACTGTATTATATACTATACTATCATTATATAGTACTTTTCATACATTATTAAAATAGGCTCTCTAGTTCCTACCCCAACAGGCTGTAAATTCTGTCATGGCATGTTATGCAGCAGAGGGCTAAAGGCACAACAGTTATGAGCACTGGCTGCTACTTCATAGGACCTAAGATCAGTTCTGAGCACTCAGATCAGACAACTCACAACCATCTCTAGTCCAGCTCTAGGGAAGCCAATATTGCTGGTCTCCATGGGCACTTAACTCATATACATGCACCTACACAGACACATATACACAAATAAAAATGAAACTTAAAATGTATAGCAATAGACGCTGAAAAAATCAATCAGCATGTAAAGACATTTGGTGCCAGATCTATAAACCTACATGGTGGGGTGTGAGAACTGACTCCTGCAAGCTCTCCTTTGACCCACACATGACTGGGAACATGTATTTGCCATCAAACGCAAATAAATGCACGCATGCATGCATTATCATACATGACATACATGCATACATACATATGTGTACCATAGCAGCAGACATAATCACAGCAGAGCTGACAGGTCAATGCACATACTTATTATAAATCAGAAGTTCACTATTAGTCTCTGAGTCTCTATGCACCACCACATGTCTGTGTCCAGATGGCACAGAAACAGCTATGAGTGGGTGCCATGACTATTTACATGAAAAACTCCAACCATGTCTAGGTAGCGCACAAGTGAAATATCAGATTTTAATTTATTTTTCACAGAAGAAATGTGATTCCTCGTCTATCCCTTTCAAGCCTGTTTGAAGTCTATCTTTGTTCTGCATTATGCTTTCTTGATCTGTGCCAAGTACTTAGACCTCATTGAAGTAAATTACCATTACTGATTATGATTAAATATATCTAATGCTCTGATTAGCCCCTTCTACATTCCCTTCTACCTTTCATAGCTCCTTCCTAATTGGACACTGTTTAGATATTTTATATTACGCTGTCAATCCCATAGTTCCCCAAGAACCAGAAATGGAAGTATTCAACTAGGAAAAGGAGGAAAGGATAAAGAACACAAAAAGGAAAAAAGAGGGGAAACAGGAAGATGGAGAGAAAGAGAGAGAGAGAGAGAGAGAGAGAGAGAGAGAGAGAGAGAGAAACAGAGAAAGACAGAAAGAAGGGGGAGGGGAGGGAGGGAGGGAAGAAGAGAGAGAGCTCAAACCCAAGGGCACATCTGTATTCTACAAATCTTAGTCCCGTTGATTGGGTAACTTTATAAAAATCAAGTCATGGACCTCTTTAATGGCATATTTTATTGTGGATAATAAAAATCAAGAGAGTTGTTCTGGGCACTATTATATTTTTTTCTCCCAATGATCTGCATCTGCCATTCAGTAGACACAGCTCCTCTTAGCCATTATATCTGTCCCAGTGAGTTCAGCTAAATCATCACAACAAGCAGTCATTGTGCTAGGAGACATTAATGCTATTGTTTCTCATTTCCATCACGGGGTTAAAAACTGTTCTGTCTTCATTTCTAATAGATAAAAATTGAAATACAATTGAAACGTAATAGTCCTAAGTGGCTATGCTAATGGTAAATATGCAGCCTTAACAATTACACTAAAGTAAATAATGGGAGAATTTAAAGGGCCCATCTCCCTTCTTTTTGTCCCCAAACATAAAAGAGTCATATCCCTTTATATAACATTTACTAGAAATTCAGTCAAGAGTACAAAAAATTTAGGCTGAATATCAGACTCTGTTAACAATTTTCAAACTTCACTTTTTAAGACTCTTTTCAACAAGTGTGATCTTTGTTTCTACTTCACCTCAAGAACTGTCTTCTACCCCTGAGAGAAGAAGGAGGCCCACAGAGATAATGGAACTTCTTATCAGTGTGCAAAAGCAGCCTTTCCCAGGTATAACTAGGACAAGCACTGTAGCCATTTGAAAGGGTAATACCAGTTAATCCTATACTTAGATCCTTTTTTTAAAAAAAAGACATTTATTTTATATATGCAAGTACACTGTCGCTGTCTTCAGACTCATCAGAAGGCATCAGATCCCATTACAGATGGTTGTGAGCCACAACTTGGTTGCTGGAGATTGAAGTCTGACCACTGGAAAAGCAGTCAGTGCTCTTAAACACTGAGCCATCTCCAGCTCTTGGTTAGGTCTATGCTATCTGACTCCTGAGTTAAGTAGGCACGTAATAGCAATGCTCTGTGATTAACATGAAGTGTGCACCTGTCTCACTAGGGTAGACCTTACATCGTTAGCAGGTTGGGATATAGAATAATATAACTGCCCAAAAAGGAAGTTTTATGGGACTGCTTCCTTTGATTAACTCTAGACTTAGGAAATGTGTGACGATTTTTCTGTAAAAATTCTTACCTGAGATTCAGATAGACATCTATGCTTCCATACACACCCATGACGGATCACTGACATAACATCCCTTGGATTGGGTATGTTAATACATGTGTGAGCATCTAAGCATGAATCTGGCCATGAAGATTCATATACATAGATGCTGCTATACATCAGAGTGTATAGATTTCGATCAACAACCCTAGAATATGTTGCAAATATATGTTGCAAGTTCTTTAGAGAGCATCAAAGAATGTGCATTGGCTCGATCATCTGATATCTCTACATTTTTGCCTTATTTTGTGAAAAAAATCTGAATGATCAGTGCAGGTCAAGTGGTATAGGCTGCAGTTCTGTACTAGCAAAGTCCAACAAAGAATTTATGTAGCCAGGCAAGCTACAGATGACACAAAGTGAGGTTGTTAAAGTAAAATATGGAGTTTTATTTGCATAGTTGTCTCAAAATTTCATTTATTTGCAATAATAAATAGCATAGCTTTAGACAAGGTTAAAATATTCCCTTTCAAGTGTTAATTAATCTTACAGGGTTGTGTTAATAAGCAAATTTGTAGGTAGGGCACAAATTAATCAACAAATATTGAGGTATTCTATGTTTTTACTTAGATCATTCCTTCTTCAATTCAGACCTCCAGTTTTTTGGTTTTTTTTTTTTTTGAGAAGAATGGTATCACAATGTTAATGATTAAGAAATATTAATATGATGAAGTTATCCAGGATAAATTGGGAGAGTGAAGATAACAGATTCAATTATGGTATCTAAAATTGACTTTCAATTCTACCCAGAAGAAATTCCAGCAGCTGCAGTAGCTAACCAAAAAATAAGATTCATTAGTCTGTAGTTAAAATTGGCCTTATATCATACATCCTATTTATCCTATATTATATTGCTAAATAACAAATTCGCAAAAAAATGATACAATATACTTAAAAATTAAACATGCAGCTGTGTGTTTGTATAAATTTAGATCCAGAGCCTTATGTGCATGCAAGTGTTATGTTCGAATGCTAATTGTGCCTACATGTCTCTCTTCAAAGACAAATATAGTGTGATTTAAATGAAATGGTATAGATTAACTGGACCTGAGTGTCTATAGAGTGTCAGTTTTATCACCTGGCACTCAAGTCATCTGGAATGAAATGATTCTCAAATACTTGCAAACTATCACTCAGCATGGAAAGAAAGGGGAGAACAGATACTGATCAGTGAGCTCTACTCCTGTTCTATTGTTCACATTAGCAGTGGAAAATCAAGACGTTCCTGAAGCCAGCCAGATGAATTTTAGCAACAGGAGTAGACAAAGTAATTTACCTAAAACAATTAGGAGAGGTTTGGCAGTGTTTAACAACAGTGTGGACATCTAATTTTCCAATGTGGAAATCACAATGAATATATTTGAATCCTGTCGAGTTGAGAACCATTCTACAAATAATTTATATAAATCTCAATGAACAAGGGAGATAGTGAAAGATAACCAACAGAATATATATTGTGTACCAGTTACCTGCACAACACCATCCTAGGTACACCATCAATGTTATATCACTTTTGTGACATCTTCCTATTTTACTGATAATACAATTAGGTTCTAGCATCTCTAAACGTCTCATCATAGCTATCCAGCTGAGAAATTCAAGACAACAGCGCCTGTCTGGGTGTGAGGTTGCATGCCTGTACTTTCAGCACGTCAGAGGTCTAAACAGGGAGGTGGAGAGTTCAAGACCAGCCTAAACCACATAGCAACACACTACACCAGAAGGAAAAAACATAACACACCTGAACTTGCACTTAAACTTCTGCTTAAAGCCTTCATGAAGGAGTGGGGGAAAGATCCACCCTACTGCGTGAAGTACCTAAAAACACAGAAAATCAGGAAAATAAAATTTTTAAGACAAATGAAGAAAGATTACAAAAGCCATAAGCATTGACCAATGAAGAACAACGATCCAAGGAAAGCAAGAAACAAATGATTGAACACTATCATCCTCCCTTCCTTGAGAGAGAGAGTCTAGATTCCAGTCCAGAGAGCAGTCCAGGGGGAGCTGTGTAGATTTTCCTAAGTCAAGCTGAGCTGAAAGAATGAGAGCACAGAAATACTCTGAATTTGCAGGACAGGGTCTTAAAAAAATAAAGTTGTATCTAGAGAATTCAGAAATTGTGCAGATAATTCCTTCCAAGATTCAACCAGAATAGAGGAGCACAGGAAGGAAACTCAAAAAGTGCTAAAAAGGAAGCAGGATTGAGACCCACTTAAGGGTAAGGAGGTACCTCACAAGGCTTGGGATTCCAGGGCATTCAAGTATGCTAGAATAGAGAATGATTAACCATGGAGTCTGCGCTCCTTCATTCTCATTCAGGAAATGGCTAAAGCAAGGCATGAAATGACCAAAATACTTTCCAGGAACTTAGCTGAAACCTTAAAAGACTCAGGAATATTTGTAAAAACAGAAAACTACCCAGTAACCAACGATGCAAGATTTGCTGTCTGCAGTGTTCTCAAACCATTGGCAGGAGGAAGATAACACAAATTGCAATGTGAAGAGATGACAGAGGTGGACCAGAAAGTAAAGGTGCCTGCTGCCAGGGCCCTGAGTGACAATGTCCTGAATGCCATCGCTCGGGAACCCACATGAGAGTAGGAGAGAATCATCTTCCAGATCTCATTGATCTCAACATGTGCACCATGGCACCCATGCAGTCATATGCACATACATATATCCAAAAAATATATTCCTACATATACACAGAGTAAATAAATATATAGACACAAAATTAAGAAAAATGAAGCAAGAAGAATACTCAGACAAGACTGATCCACAGCCAGACCTGGTAGCATAGATCTGTTGTTTCATCTCTTCCCCAGGCTGAGGCAGGATCACAAGTTCAAGGCCAGCCTGGTTAACTTAATAATACCCTGTCTTCAAAAACAAAACAAACGAACAAACAAAAGGTTAAAAGCAGTCTGGAATGTAGCTCTGTAGCAGAGGGCATGAAGACCTGCCTTCCATCCTCGGCACAAAACAAAATCAGAGTAAAAGAAAAAGTAGATGGAAAATAAGTTCTTTTAGATTCCTGAGGTGAATATAAAGATATTGTATTATATCTCTATAATCTATATCTTTATAGATATATGATCTATATCTTTTAAGGACTTGAGTTGAATATGTATATAATATAATAAACAATACGTAATATACAATATATGATGTATAATATATAATATGTAGTGTGTACTGTGTAATATATGCTATATAATATATGCTACATAATATATAATATAACATATAACATATAATATATAATAGAGATGCAATCTATGCTGACTTAGAAGAAAATTATACTTGTTGGAATTAATGTTTGTTGAAATACTGCAAGAGGAAGAATTAGTATCATTCCTGTAAGCAGGAGAGGTAACCTGTGAAGATGGTTCCCTACTCTCTCGACTCAAGAAACCCCACAAAATCATGCAAATCAAGAGGTTCAAACTTTCACATTCACTTTAAGAGCACCCGGGAAATTCCCCAGGCCATCAAGGGTATGCATACCTGCAAAACTACCAAGTTTCTGAAGGATGTCACAGGCAAATGAATGGAAGTAGAAAATATCATCCTGAGTGAGGTAACCTGGTCACAAAAGAACACACATGGTATGCACTCACTGATTAAATATTAGCCCAAAATCTCAGATTACCCAAGATCCAATTCACAGACCACATGAAGCTTAAGAAGTAGGAAAACCAAAATGTGGGTGCATCAGCCTGTCTTAGAAGGGGGAACAGAATACTCACAGGAGAAAAATGGAGAGAAAATATGGAGCAGAGACTGAAGGAGAGGAGATCCAGAGACTGCCCCATGTGGAGATCCATCCTACATACAGTTACGAAACCCAGACAATATTGTGGGTGCCAAGAAGTGCATGCTGATGGGAGCCTGATATAGCTGAATCCTGAGAGGTTCTGCCAGAGTCTGACAAATACAGAGGCGGATGATCACGGCCAACCATTGGACTGAGAATGGGGTCTCTGATGGAGGAGTTAGAGAAAGAACTGAAGGAGTTGAAGGGGTTTGCAACCCCATAGGAAGAACAACAATATTAACCAACCAAGCAACCCAGAGCTCCCAGAGGGACAGACAGCTCCACCTGCATATGTAGCAGAGACCTTGTTAGGCATCAATGGGAGGAGAGTCCCTTGGTCCTGTGAAGGCTTGATGCCCACTGTAGTGGAATGCCAGTGCAGAGAGGCAGGAGGGAGGGAGAGCACCCTCATAGAAGCAGGGTGAAGGGGATGGGATAGGGGGTTTCCAGACGGGATACGGGAAAGAGTATAATTTTTGACATGTAAATTTTTAAAAATCCAATAAAAGAAAAAAGTTTAAAAAAGAAAGAAGGGGTTGGGGATTTAGCTCAGTGGTAGAGCGAGTTCGGTCCCCAGCTCCGGAAAAAAAAAAAGAAAAAAAGAAAGAAGGGAGAAAGGAAGGAAGGAAGGACGGAAGGAAGGAAGGAAGGGAGAGAGAGAGAGAGAGAGAGAGAGAGAGAGAGAGAGAGAGAGAATGGAGATTGACCCTGGACTCCAACTGCATATGTAGCAATGAATAGCCTAGTAAGAGCACCAGTGGAAGGGGAAGCCCTTGGTCCTGCCAAGACTGAACCCCCAGTGAACGTGATTGTTGGGGGAAAGGTGGTAATGGGGGGAGGATGGGGGAAGGGAACACCCATAGAGAAGGGGAGGGGGAGGGGTTAGGGGGATGTTGGCCGGGATACCAGGAAGGGGAATAACAATCGAAATGTAAATAAGAAATAGTCAAGTTAATAAAGATAAAAAAAAGAAAGAGAGAAAGAAAGAAAAAAAGAATTAGTGAAGTCAGAGACACCAAGATTATACTTGTTGGAATTAATGTTTGTTGAAATACTGCAAGAGGAAGAATTAGTATCATTCCTGTAAGCAGGAGAGGTAACCTGTGAAGATGGTTCCCTACTCTCTCGACTCAAGAAACCCCACAAAATCATGCAAATCAAGAGGTTCAAACTTTCACATTCACTTTAAGAGCACCCGGGAAATTCCCCAGGCCATCAAGGGTATGCATACCTGCAAAACTACCAAGTTTCTGAAGGATGTCACAGGCAAATGAATGGAAGCTATCTAAATGAATTACAGAGTACGAGGAGAATCAAATTTGGAGAAATGAGGGAAGAAGTTGGTAAAAACAGGAGGAGGGGAAGATCAAAAATCAAAATCAATACCATATAATCCTCACCAAATACAAAGAAGCTCTTTACAGAGGTGAGGGAGTTACAATCCTTAAAATTCACAGAGCATATGAGTTTGTTCAGGCATACAGAAGTCAATTAAATCGTCACCAGCACATACTCCCTCTTTGTAAGAACTATTGGCAGTTGCTGGCTCCTATCCCAATCCCACACATGCACATATCATGTTACATATTTAAAGAGAGAGAGGAGGGAGGGAAGGAGGAAGTCATTCAGGAAGTAGAAACAGAAGAGGTGGTTTCTCCATCAGTCACCATATTGCTTTTGAGTGTTAAAAGTTAATATCAGGTCAGATCTATAATTTTTGAAGAAGGAAAATATATGTTATAAAGAGCAGATTGCTAGATGGGAGCTGATCATATGTTCTTAACCAGCATGTAAAGTGTCCTTAGTGATGAAGGAAGTCTTCAAGTGTTTCATTTTGGTTTTGTTTTGAGATGGGTTCTAAATATGTAGAGAAGTCTGATCTCAAAGTTACAGAGATCTGCCTCCCTGTGTTTCCCAAGTGCGGGATTAAAGAAGTAAGTCAGAGCACCCAGTTTTATTTCCTTCTCCATTTTTAAAAAATATACAAGTTTCGCTGCACCCAAATCACATGGGGGAGAGAGCTGGACCCTCAGAAGTGCAGACACTCCTGAGAACTCATAGGAGGCAACAAATTTCGACCCACATTCTTGACCCAAGAGGAAATCTCCTACTGCCATTTGTGCCCACTGGTCACAAGAATCTAGGAGCAGTCAGGAGCAGGACCCTTTGGGTTTCTGCCTGCACTGAGAGCTGAAAGCCAGTCGCCAGGGGCGCCTACACACCTGAGAGCAGAGTTCTCTGTTCCCAGATCCAGCTGAAAGGAAACAGGTCTGCAGTGCAGGAGTGCTGACACACAGGCCTACAGGAGGGGCAAGCCACTGTCAGAGACAGCAAGACAAGCTAACACCAGAGGCGACCTGGCGGTGAGAGGCAAGTGCAGGAACCTAAACAACAGATCCCAAGACTACTTGGCATCATCAGAGTCTAGTTCTCCCACCAAAGCAAATACTGGTATATCTTATTGGTACGCCCATTGAGTCAAGTGGTCGCTTCTAATAACTTCTTGAATAACATATGTTCAGGTAGTCAATGACATCACTCTTTCCAAAATAAATCCCTGACTTCACTGGGTTGCCAAAAGAAAACATATTAAAAATGTGGGGTGTGGAAGCACAGACAGCCATGTCATGCTTGAGGATTCAGGCCTTCTCATTTGAGATGAACGATAGAAAGGACCTTAGAAATATCTTCTTTTGTCAATGTGTCTGTGGCTGCAAATAATACATAGCAGTCTCATCATGGCTTAAAGTTGTATTACAAATTTTTGAGATTCATTGAATCATATCCCTGAAAGCAACTATCTTCCTTAAGCCTCACATGGGAGTGCTGGTGAAACAGTGAACAATAAATGCCTGGAAAAATAGCTCAGCAGTTAAGAGCACGGGCTGCTCTTTCAGTGGACCCAGGTTTGATTCCCATCCCCTATGTGGTGGCTCACAACTGTCTATCGATCCAGTTGCAGTGCATCCAACACCCTCTCCTGGGCACAGAGGCACCAGGGATGCTTGTGATACATAGACATCCATGCATGGGAAAGACCCGTACACATCTAGTAAGATATTCTTTAAAAATAAGAAAAGTATACTGAAGAAACCTAGCAGCCAGCTGACCCATTCATAACGTGCCTATGAACCGAACTGGAAATTTATTTTCATGAATATCACATCAGTAGATCACCATAGCTCCACAAATCCTTAGTACTGAAGGTCCAACAAGTTCGAAATGGTTACAACGAGCACCCGAAACATTCTTAGAATCATACTGATGATGAACAACCCAACCATCTAACTTCAAAGCAAGAAGACTGGATATCGCAATCAGTTTGTTCCCTACAAAGACTAACCAGAGACTGCGTGATGTCTCAGTGGTTAAAGCCTCTTGCTGCCAAGCCTTATCTCCAGGGTTTTGTCCCTGGAACGCACATGGTAGAGACAGAGAATGCCCAGCTTCAGATCTAATTTGTAATTATTTCAAATCGTATACACGGAACAGCTGGGGAGTCATCTCTCCCTAGTCTGTCCTGTTTGGAAAGAAGAAAAACTGGGACAGTAGATAATCCTTCCTGAAGAAAACTACAGTCAAGGAAGGAGCAGAGACAAGGCTCACAATGAACATAAAAGAAGAAATACAGGGCTGGAATGATGGCATAGCAGTTAGGGTTTTCTTGGTAGTCGTGAAGACAGGAGTTTGAATCTCAACAAGTGTACAATGATCCAGGAATCCCAGACACACCTATGATCCCATTTTTCAGGACAGACAAGGACAGGAGGATTTCTGGAGTTTACTGCACTTGCCAAATTCTCACCTATCTGGCTAGGAAAACAAATACCCTGGGTTTGTGGAAAGACCATGCCTGACTGAAAGGAATAGACTGAGGGGGATAAAGGAGATCATCCAGTGCCCTTTTTTAGTTTTCACACATGGACAAAGGTGAATGCCCCCCCCCACACACACACACACCTGCATTAAATATATTTTTTTTAAAAAATCACATGGAAGACTTGCTCCTAGCATCTCAGAATTCTTTAGTATTTGTTTATTTGTTCATTTATTATATTTTTAATCTTTTTTTGCAGTCCAGTCATTATCCCCCTCCTGGTTGACCCTCCAACAGTTCCTCCTCCTATTCCTCTTCCCCATCCAAGAGGATGTCCTCACCCCCAACACCACCAGGCCTCCCACTCCCTGGAGCCTCAAGTCTCTGCAGAGTTAAGTATGTCTTTCTTCACTGAGTCAAGACCTGGCAATCTTTCGCTGTATGTGTGTCAGGAGCCTCATATCAGCTGGTGTATGCTGCCTGGTTGGTGACTCAGTGTCTGAGAGATCTCAGGGGTCCAGGTGAGTTGAAACTGCTGGTCTTCCAGGAGGGTTGCCTTCCTCCTCAGCTTCTTCCAGCCTTTCCCTAATTCAAATAAAGGGTCCATTGGTGGGTATCTACATCTATCTCAGTCAGCTGCTTGATGGGTCTCTCAGAGGACAGTCATGCTAGACTCCTGTCTGTAAATATCATAGCATCAGTAATAGTGTCAGGCCTTGGAGCCTTCCCTTGAGATGGATCCCAAGTTGGGCCTGTCACTGGACCTCCTTTCCCTCAATCTCCTCATGAGTTTTGTCCCTGCAGTTCTTTTAGATAGGAACAATTATAGATCAGAGGTTTTGACTATGGGATGGTAACCCCATCCCTCACTTGATCTACCTGTCTTTTTACTCTACAGTTTCCCTCTCCCCACTCTAGAGGTCTAAGGTCTGTCCCTTTGACTCCTGAGAGACTCTCACCTCCCAGGTCTCTGGTACATTCTAGAATGTACCAGAATGTGCCATCTCCCCCTCCCCCAAGGTTGTATATTTCTATTCATCCTGTAGGTTATTTTTATGTTTCTTTAATGTGCACGTACATGTTTGTCTGTATATGAATATGTGGGATTTCCCTTTTTCCAACCCCATAGAAGATTGTAAGTTTAAGAAAGTACATCACGTATATACACATCCATAAACTGATATAGCCACACCCTTTTTCAGAAGTCAAAACTAAATAACCATTCAAAACAAGAGTCAGACAAAATCATGTGGAGAGGGTTTTGTTCAATGCCTCATTCCACTTTGCTCTGGGGGTGAAGGTGGAGATTAGTGGTCCCTCTAGATCACTCATCTGTGTGTTAATATCCCCAGCTGAATGACAATCCAGAGGGCGGGGCTTACTAAGTATTCCACTTCAGACTCCAGCACTGAGGTCGCTACGTAAAGCATGAGTGGCTGTTGTTGCCCTAGGCTTACTATTCCTAATTGTATTGTTTCATGGTTCTGCTTTGGTTCGGTAAGCTGATGCATTAATTGTGAAGCAGCATAGAAACTAAAATATCAAAAGATGTTTGCTTAAGCACCCCTTCTTGACTGTTTTCTCTGAATATCTCCAAGGGTTTAGTAGTAAAAGGGAATAAGTAGCAAGCGGTGCCTACACCTAGCAAGGAGTGGGAAACCTATTCCTGGTTTCATTTATCTTGCTTTCATTGCTGCAGAGCAAATGCTCAGGTGTTAGCATCGGGGGGGGGGGGGGGGGAGGGAGGATTGTGGCCCTTATTGGTTTCACTTTATAACACCAGACTTACTCGAGAGCAGTATTCACAAGTTTCAGAACGATTAAATCATCTAGTCGCTGAGATGGAACCCCGTTATTTTGAGGGTAAAACAAACTTTAAAAGAAAGCAGCCTCATAAAAGTGCTTGATAATAGAGCCACTGCCTGGCTGTCCTGTTTTTAACCATACTCTCTTATCCCTACACTCAAACTAAACCCCGAAGAAATATATACTCATTATAGAACAGGAATTCCTGGTTCCCCGGGGCCTTCTATGACCACAGTATCAGCACATACTATTTGTATTAGTTATGGTAGGCTAGCTGATGCAACTCGGGTACTTCACAGTTTAAGATTTCCTTCTCAACCCTGTCACAGTCTTGTTGAAATCATCAACAGCACTTTGCTCCTCTCAGGTATCAGGGATCCCAAACCTCTTCTGCCCAACTGCTCCAATAGCCTCTTTGGTCCTCTCTCTACAAAAGACCAAAGTCTTAAAGGCCACAGGCATTCTGCATGCATGAGGAATCAACCTTTTTTTTCCCCTTTGTATCTAGAGTAATGTAATGGCAGCTAACTAGTAGCCTTACAAAAATGATTTTGAAAACAATGGCTAAAATCAGTAGTGTAGGGCTTCTTCATTCTATGAATACATTGAGAGATGCTGCCCCAAACACACCAACATTAGTATTGACTGAGCAATAAAGACACCTGAGCTAAGAACAAAAGCCACTGATCTAGGTGATGTGTTTAGTTAGGTAATCTTCATGTATCCTGCACACAAAAGGAGTAAAAGGAAATAAAACCAGATGTATAAAACACATGACAGCTATTTCTGCAGGTTAAGGTTGGAAATGGCCTGAATCACTCTCTCTGCAGTCCACTGATCCAGTTCACATGGCCTTATAGAGCAGAATTCCATACTCAGACATTCTTTCACTTGAAGAGATGGTTCTTTCCCTTTTTCTCATTCCTCACTGTTGGTCCATTGGGTTAAGACTGTCGATCTCTTAAAAAAAAAAAGAACTCTAGAAAGTTCTTCCCCTATATTCTACACAGTTGTACGGGTATCAGCACCCTTACCTTGTATGAGGTTCTATACCTTTCCCAAATTCTGTGCATCCTGGTGTCTGTTCATCTCAAGGTGCATAGTAGGCCATGTTTTGAGGACAATTGAAAAAATTGCCAAAACTTATTTTATATGTGTGTTCATCAAAGCTAAAGTCTTCATGTTATCACTACATCTCATATTTAAGAAACTTAAAAGCTTAACATATTGGAAGACTCATTCAAAGTGTTCAAAAAACAAACAAGATGTGACCTCAATGACTTTATGCCTGACTACATAACTTACTCTTTAACTTTTACTATGACTTTCATCCCCCTTTCAACTCCTAAATTAAAAGAGGATGCTAGATTGTTTTAAACCTCAGAGTGTTCTTCTTGACAAAACACCATGCCGATATACCACCAACCTTAAGTCCCAGGTATACAGAAGATACTTGTTACCTTCTGTAATGATTCAGTTTCAGTGCTTAGAATTGTAGCTACTCTGGATTTACAAAACCATTTAATATTTTTAAGAGAACATAGGTTTGTGATTTACATGAGTATCGGCAGAGCAATCAAGTTCCAACACACTTTTTTTTCCATCTTTATTAAATTGGGTATTTCTTATTTACATTTCGATTGTTATTCCCTTTCCTGGTTTTCAGGCCAACATCCCCCTAACCCCTACCCCTCTCCTTCTATATGGGTGTTCCCCTCCCCGTCCTCCTCCTATTACCGCCCTCCCCACAACAATCCCATTCACTGGGGGTCCAGCCTTGGCAGGAGGAAGGGCTTCCCCTACCACTGGTGTAATTACTAGGCTATTCATTGCTACCTATGAGGTCAGAGTCCAGGGTCAGTTCATGTACAGTCTTTGAGTAGTGGCTTAGTCCCTGGAAGATCTGGTTGGTTGGCATTGTTGTTCATATAGGGTATCAAGCCCCTTCAAGCTCTTTCAGTCCTTTCTCTGATTCCTTCAACGGGTGTCCTGTTCTGAGTTCAGTGGTTTGCTGCTGGCATTCGCCTATGTATTTGCTATATTCTGGCTGTGTCTCTCAGGAGAGATCTACATCCGGTTCCTGTCAGCCTGAACTTCTTTGCTTCATCCATCTTATCTAGTTTGGTGGCTGTATATATATGGGCCACATGCGGGGCAGGCTCTGAATGGGCTTTCCTTCAGCCTCTGTTCTAAACTTTGCCTCCCTATCCCCCTCCTAATGGTATTCTTGTTCCCTTTTTAAAGAAGGAGTGAAGCATCCACGTTTTGGTCATCCTTCTTGAATTCATGTGTTCTGTGCAGCAAGGGTAATTGGAGCATTTGGGCTAATATCCACTTATCAATGAGTGCATACCATGAGTGTTTTTCTCTGATTGGGTTACCTCACTCTGGATGATATTTTCCAGTTCCATCCATTTGCCTATGAATTTCAGAAAGTCATTGTTTTTGATAGCTGAGTATTATTCCATTGTGTAGATGTACCACGTTTTCTGTATACATTCCTCTGTTAAAGGGCATCTGGGTTCTTTCCAGCTTCTGGCTATTATAAATAAGGCTTCTATGAACATAGTGGAGCATGTATCTTTGTTATATGTTGGAGCATCTTTTGCGTATATGCCCAAGAGAGGTATGGCTGGGTCCTCAGGTAGTGCAATGTCCAATTTTCTGAAGAACCTCCAGACTGCTTTCCAGAATGGTTGTACCAGTCTGCAATCCCACCAACAATGGAGGACTGTTCTTCTTTCTCCACATCCTCACCAGCATCTGCTGTCACCAGAGTTTTTGGTCTTAGCCATTCTGACTGGTGTGAGGTGGAATCTCAGGGTTGTTTTGATTTGCATTTCCCTTATGACCAAAGATGTTGAACATTTCTTTAGGTGCTTCTCAGCCATTCAATATTCCTCGGGTGTGAATTCTTTATTTAGCTTGGACACCCATTTTTAACAGGGATATTTGTCACCCTGCAGTCTAACTTCGTGAGTTCTTTGTGTATTTTGTATATAAGCCCTCTATCAGTTGTAGGATTGCTAAGATCTTTTCCCAATCTGTTGGCTGCCCTTTTATTCCAACAACAGTGTCCTTTGCCTTACAGAAGCCTTGTAGTTTTATGAGATCCAATTTGCTGACTCTTGATCTTAGAGCATAAGCCATTGGTGTTTTGTTCAGAAAATTTTCCCCAGTGCCCATGTGTTCAAGATTCTTCCCCACTTTTTCTTCTATTAGTTTGAATGTATCTGGTTTGATGTGGAGGTCCTTGATCCACTTGGACTTAACCTTTGTACAGGTTGATAAGAATGTGTTGATCTGCATTCTTCAACATGCTGACCTCCAGTTGAACCAGCACCATTTGCCGAAAATGCTATCTTTTTTTCCATTGGATGGTTTTGGCTCCTTTGTCAAAAATCAAGTGACCATAGGTGTGTGGGTTCATTTCTGGGACTTCAATTCTATTCCACTGGTCTATCTGCCTGTCTCTGTACCAATACCATGCAGTTTTTATCACTATTGCTCTGTAATACTGCTTGAGTTCAAGGATAGTGATTCCCCCTGAAGTCCTTGTATTCTTGAGGATAGTTTTAGCTATTCTGAGTTTTTTTGTTATTCCAGATGAATTTTCAAAATTTTCT
This sequence comes from Rattus norvegicus, assembly GCF_021556685.1. Lineage (NCBI taxonomy): Eukaryota > Metazoa > Chordata > Mammalia > Rodentia > Muridae > Rattus > Rattus norvegicus. The sequence continues at coordinate 37,044,889 of NC_141542.1, read as the reverse complement.
GTCTAACTCTATGAAGAATTGGATTGGAATTTTGATGGGGATTGCATTGAATCTGTAGATCGCTTTTGGTAAAATGGTCATTTTTACCATATTAATCCTGCCAATCCATGAGCATGGGAGATCTTTCCATCTACTGAGATCTTCTTCAATTTCTTTCTTCAGAGTCTTGAAGTTCTTATCATACAGATCTTTCACTTGCTTGGGTGAAGTCACACCGAGGTATTTTATATTATTTGGGACTATTCTGAAGGGTGCCGTTTCCCTAATTTCTTTCTCACCTAGTTTCTCTATTGTGTAGAGGAAGGCTACTGATTTATTTGAGTTAATTTTATACCCAGCCACTTTGCTGAAGGTGTTTATCAGGTTTAGTAGTTCTCTGGTGGAACTTACGGATCACTTAAATATACTATCATATCATCTGCAAATAGTGATATTTTGCCTTCTTCCTTTCCAATCTGTATCCCTTTGATCTCCTTTTGTTGTCTGATTGCTTTGGCTTGGAATTCGAGAACTATGTTGAATAAGTAGGAAGAGAGTGTGCATCCTTGTCTAGTCCCTGATTTTCGTGGGATTGCTTTAAGTTTCTCTCCATTTAGTTTAATGTTAGCTACTGGTTTGCTGTATATGGCTTTTACTATGTTTAGGTATGGGCCTTGAATTCCTGTTCTTTCCAGGACTTTTATCATGAAGGGGTGTTGAATTTTGTCAAATACTTTCTAAGCATCTAATGAAATGATCATGTGGTTTCTATCTTTCAGTTTGTTTATATAGTGGATTACATTGGTGGTTTTCCATATATTAAACTATTCCTGCATACCTGGGATAAAACCTACTTGATCATGATTGATGATTGTTTTGATGTGTTCTTGGATTCAGTTTGCAAGAATTTTATTGAATATTGTTGTGTCGATATTCATAAGGGAAATTGGTCTGGTTTTCTTTCTTTGTTGGGTCTTTGTGTGGTTTAGGTATAAGAGTAATTGTGGCTTCATAGAAGGAATTCAGTAGCGCTCCATCTGTTTCAATTTTGTGGAATAGTTTGGATAGTATTGGTATGAGATCTTCTATGAAGGTCTGATAGAATTCTGCACTGAATCCATCTGGATCTGGGCTCTTTTTGGTTAGGAGACTTTTAATGACCGCTTTTATTTCTTTAGGAGTTACAGGGTTGTTTATCTGGTTTATCTGTTCCTGATTTAACTTCAGTACCTGGTTTCTGTCTAGGAAATTGTCCATTTCCTCCAGATTTTCAAACTTTGTTGAATATAGGCTTTTGTAGTAGGATCTGATGATTTTTTGAATTTCCTCTGATTCTGTTGTTATGTCTCCCTTTTCATTTCTGATTTTGTTAATTTGGACACACTCTCTGTGTCCTCTCGTTAGTCTGGCTAAGGGTTTATCTATCTTGTTGATTTTCTCAAAGAACCAACTTTTGTTTCTGTTGATTCTTTCTATGGTCCTTTTTGTTTCTACTTGGTTGATTTCAGCTCTGAGTTTGATTATTTCCTGCCTTCTACTCCTCCTGGGTGTATTTGCTTCTTTTTGTTCTAGAGCTTCTAGGTGTGCTGTCAAGCTGGTGATATATGCTCTCTCCTGTTTCTTTCTGCAGGCACTCAGAGCTATGAGTTTTCCTCTAACACAGCATTCATTGTGTCCCATAAGTTTGGGTATGTTGTATCTTCATTTTCATTAAATTCTAAGAAGTCTTTAATTTCTTTCTTATTTCTTCCTTGACCAGGTCATCATTGAGTGGGGCATTGTTCAATTTCCATGTGTATGTGGGAGTTCTTTCCTTATTGTTATTGAAGACCAGCTTTAGCCCATGGTGATTTAATATGACGCATGGGATTATCTTTCTGTATCTGTTCCACCACACTTTTTAATAATGATTCTTCCATCCTGTCCCTTTCTCACACTGCCAAGTACCATTGACTACTATTGTGAGATAAATAAAAGCGCATGATAAATAATAACCCCTATTATCATCTCTATGCCATTAATGTTTCTCCTGCTTCTGAGTCTATACAGAGTTCAATGAGTTTCAGTTTTGATGGAAAGTTTACTGTTAACACAAACCATTGGAAATCTGAAGCTAATGCACAGAAAGAGATCTTGGAAGGAGCAGGAATAAAAAAAATAAAACATTCATTAAAATATATTACTGTGTCTCTTGACTATTGGCTTTCCCATGACCATTGTTAGTCTTGAGGCTTTAAGTACAAGGGACATAAAGTAATATTTTTCTTGTGAATTAGAGAGTGATGGTGTAAATACTCCACTATCAAACAAAACTCTTTCCATAGTCAAAGTGCCAAGTTTTAAACTAAACTTTGAATATGGAAAGATAAATTAATTTACTTAGAACATCCTGCTTCTTAATATTGATTACTGAAGTTTTACACAGCCGGAGATGTTTTCTTCTAAGTACTCTGATGATTTAAATAAGGATAAATTAAAATGTTGCCAATTAAATATTCATTAAATACAGACTGACTTAGAATGTCCTGGAAAGGGAAAAAAAGGTTTATGCACAAACTACAAATAATATGTTTAATACCTTAAAATGGACTCCAAATTTTCTGATGCGTTGTTTATCTATGAAATAAAGTCAACTTCAGTAATGCACCACAAAGAAAGTCATGTACGTCAGTTGGGTCACACACTGATATTGTTAAACCCAGACCAAGGTCAGTTAGGAATTAATATGAGGCAAACAGTGTGAAAAGTCACGTGTACCCTATAAACAAGAGGAAAGAAACAAGATGAAGTCAAAGTCTGGAACTAAGCTTATATTTGGTGCAGGGGTCGGGAGTGTCTGGTAAAGCAACTTGTGTAAAAAAGATATGAGAATTTAAAATAAAAAAGGAAGTATTAAGAACCAACTTAAAGAAGTCCAAAGGTGAACAAGTAAGGAAGTTGCTGCGAGGAGTTAATAAGTAACTACTCTAAAACCTCACTCCATTCGGCCATGAACCGGGTATTACAGTCCACACCAGGGAATCCTGGACCACTTCAAAGCCCTGTTTGTGGCATGAGACATCAGCAAATTTAGATTCCTGAATGACAGTGGGGGTAATTTTGGCTTCACATTCACGGAATAAAAAGTTCACCCTTTTATTGAAAACAGTCAAAGTTGACTGTCTGAAAGATAGCTTGTTTCATTTAACTCTTTTTTAAAGGAAACATCTAAAAGCTTTACTGTTGTTGTAATTGTGTGTTCATGAAGGTGAGGTGAATGCAGACATCAAAAGACAACTTGTAAGACTCAGTTTTCTGCTTCTATCAGGTGGGGCCTGGCGATTGAAGCCAAGTCATTAAGCTTAGTGGTAAGCATCTTTACCCACTTAGCCTTCTCCTTGGGCTTCACCTCATTCTTGAACTAGACAGTTTATTAATGGTGAGCAGTTTTCTCATCTTCTTGTACTATATTTTATTCTAGTACAAATATTAGAACATTGAAAATATGTCTCCAGATATTGCCATAGCTAGCACAGCACATTAAACTCACTAAGTATGCTCAATAAGTTAGATGCAGACTGGAAAGAAGTAAAGAGAGAATACGTTCCTGGGACTTTCAGGTTTCCTTCTAAAAAGTAATGGTTCAGAGCAGACAAAGATGGTGCTTACAACTTTGTAGGTGGGATAAGGAATTGGTGTCATAGCATCTGGGCCCAGTCTCCCAATTCCCAGGCAATGAGTGATGCCCCAGTGGCAATAACGAGAGGTGACATCAAAAGCTCCTGATTCCAATAAATGACAGACACATGCCCCAATGGATGTTTTCTACCCTTCACTTTCTGAGAGGAATAGAGGCAGAAATCCACCCTACAGACCAACTGAAGAGGTTTCTGAGAAACATCCCTAGAAACATGACCAGTAGTGCTATGCCATCATTCCCGACCTTCCAATATTTTCACAAAAACATAATTATCCTGAATTCAATATTACAATGTTGAAAATACCCTATATTCCTCTCTTTGTTTAAAGACCTGAGCCTTGGTTGATATAACGCTGTGTAGTTGTACTAGTGTCCCTCATCTACACATGAAACGGAGGCACCAAAAAATTGAATAAAACTTATATGGTAGAGAAACAAGAGCTGCAGACTAAGAGGGTGTATTTTCAAATATATATTTGATAGAAGAGGTTCGTCTGAAATATACAAAATCTGTTAAAACTTAAAAACGGGGAAACAAATAACCCAGTTTGAAAATGGGCAGAATTCTACAGAAGGTGTTTCATCAAAGAAGACAGCCATTGCAATTACATACAGCCACTGAAGTAACCTGCACTAGACCTGCACAAGACTGGACCTGTCAGCAGCCAGCCATGAATGTGGGAGAGATCATGGGGTCCAACTCCTCACTGCTGAACGATTGGCTACTGATGGATTCTATGGGAGGGGAGCCATTATCTCCATGTGTGTACTCACTGGCGAGCCTACCATGTAACATACCAATGGTCATGCAGGCAGCACTCATTAAACTCAGAGGGTCATAAAACAAAATGACCTGAGCATGGGAAAGAAACCTGTAGGGTGAGACTGGGTGAGATACGAGATGGTGGTAAGGAGTTATCAGAATGGAATGTGTGTGTGTGTGTGTGTGTGTGTGTGTGTGTGTGTGTGTGTGTGTTTGTAAAACTGCCAGTGAACACATTCAATATAAAAGTAATGTTCCACATCAGGTGTAATCTGAGAGTACAAATTAAAACAGGGAGATGACATTATGTAGCTGGAAAATGAGCAAAATCCAAAGCACTAGCAACATTGGTGCTGGCGAGGATGTGGCAAAGCAGGCAAACCCCTTCACTATTGGTGGAAATACAGATGGAATATCCACTTTGAGAAGAATTTGTCAGTTCATTACAAAGTTAAGTAGACTCGCACCATTTGAACTCAAAGTCATCGTTCTGCAGTGTTAAACATACGTTCACGAGAATACCTGATAATCGATGATGTAGCACTTTCTTCCTAGCTGTCAAATAATTACTACCTACTCTTACAAATTGTTTTCAACAGTGTAAAGAATGCGTGCTGGGCCATAAGAAAGTAAACAAAACACATGGAGACTTGAAGCAATGGGCCAGTGAGGTGGCTTAGTGGATATAGGTACTTGTCACCAAGCTTGCTGACCTGAATTCAATCCCCGGGACTCGCATGGTGAAAGGAGAAAACCGACTACTACAGGTTGTCTTCTGTCTGCCTCATATATGCCATGACACATGCATGCACACATATTCCCCACCCCATACACACTCAAATAAATAAATACATAAGTGATAGGTGATAGATGATTGATAGATAGGAAGACAGATAGATGATAGATAGATGGATGGATAGATAGATGATAGATAGATAGATAGATAGATAGATAGATAGATAGATAGATAATAGATAAACAGATAAAATAAATAGTGAAATTTAAGACTTCCAGCAAAAAGATGGCATACAGATCATATCCTTTAGTGATTTCATAGGCTTGGATGGGAGCGTCTTTTGAGTCCAGTAGTTTGAGGCTAGTCTAGGCAACAGATTAAAATCCTATCTCAGAAAAAAATTTTTTTAAGCATTGGGAGCGATGAAGCAAGCACATCCATATTGACAAATGAACGATCATCCACATACAAAATCCTCGGAAGTCCATGAAGATATATTACAACCGATAAACATTACAGAACATAAACTAGTTAATGAACATTACAGAGCTAACTGTATATCCTAAATCACATTAATATGCATGAATAATGACCATGAATAATGACCAATTAAATGAAAACAATTACACCCATAAGAATATTAAAAGAGAACAAAATATTTAGGACTAAATTTAAGAAAACAGTATAATAATAATTGTACACTATAAACTACAAAAGTTCATTGAAAGAATTTTGAAATACCTGCATCAATGGAAAGTAACCTCAAACTCTCTCATTAAATAATTAAATAATAAGAATGTTACTTGTAGATTGATCAACTGATTCAATACAATCTCTACTAACTCCCAGTTACACTTTTTGCACTCATTGAAAATCTTACTATAAGTTAAAACAGCAAGCTTAAAAAACTCACATTTCTCACTTCTAAAACTCAATACCAGGGGTTGGGGATTTAGCTCAGTGGTAGAGCGCTTGCCTAGCAAGCACAAGGCCCTGAGTTCGGTCCTCAGCTCCGGAAAAAAAGAAAAAAAAACTCAATACCCACTTTTCCTAATCAATGGTGTCATGGACTAACAGCATATATAAAGAAATAATACTGATAGTTTACAGTCAATTAACTTTTAATAAAGGTTGTGAAGCCAATTCACTGGGGAAAGGAGCTGACTTTTTAAACAACTGGTGTTAGAATATGGGATCTACATATAGAAGAAAATCTTTAAAGCTCTTTTTTCATAAAATTACATGAATATTCTTTATGTAAGAACTGAATATTTCAGATCACTATAAGTCCTCTATGGCTGCTGTGGTATTGCTAAAAATATGGTGCTTTGCCAACAACAACAGAATTTGGCTCACAGCTAAGCCCAATTCTGCAGGTCTTCATAGGGCTACTATCTTAGTAGTAAAGTTAATGTCATGCTAATAATTGTGTTTCTGGAATGTCCTTCATAAGACTTAGAAGCCAACCTCAAACAAAGCAAACTATATCAAATATCTTAGTCATTCGCTAGAAAAACTTCCAAGTTCACTTAAGAAGTAGAACAAATCATATTACCCAACCTCTCCCCTAAAAATTACAATGAGGAATGTCTGACAGCCCATCAAAATTGTCCAGACAAAGATAAAAACTGAAAGAAAAAAATGAGCTGGAAATCTGATTATTTATTGATTAAAGACTTATATATTAGAAAGCGAATAGAATTATCAGAGAAGACTTTATACCAACATATTATATTAAAATATATAATTACATAAGTAATGTATATGTTGTAAAAGGTATAAAAGTAATTAATGTGTGCAATAGAGTAGTACAAAGGGTTTTTAAAGACATGGCTGGCTTTTTTGGGGGGCTGTTTAATAAAACTTTATTTACAAAAACAGGCAGGGGCCACATGTGGCCCACAGGCTGTGGCTTACTGATTGCTGCTGTACTGTCCACAAGCCTTGGATTCTGAGAGGACAAGAGGTCCTTAGTTGGCTCCGTAGGGGACAGCAGGGCCTTGGAGCATTTGGAAAGGGGACCAGAAGTCTCTTTCCTTGGCAATCTGACTCTGGGGGACAAATCAAGTGATGCTGTGGCAGATGGGCCAGCCAAGACCATGGTTTCTCCTCAGATGATGCCTTCATCTTGGAGCCACTAAACCTGTCTGGTACACTGGGATTGAACAGCTCTGAGAGACAGACTCTACACCTTCCAGAAGGAGTGTCAGGACTCAAGAATTTTGACACTGGTGGTCAGCAGGCTAGTTCTGAGAAACTGTCTAGTGTGGGCAGGGGTGGCCACGTCAGTTCTGGAATGAGACAGAGGTAGTTCACTCCTGAGCTCCACATTCAGTAGAAGCAGAAATGAGTCGACTGGTGAGGAGCTTGACTATCTAAATGACCAAAACCTGGCCATTTACAGGTGGGCAATAGTCTAGGGAGAGAGCCCATTTGCCCGAGGCCCCTAAAGGTAGGCCATGCACTGACCATCAGGAGTTTCCAATGAAGTTGGCTGGAGGTTGGACGTCAAACCTGGAATAGGGACCAAATGGGCAGCCTAGCTGTCCCGAGTATATTTTGATGTTCTGAGAGATTGTTTCTTCTCCCTCTAAACATACATCTCAGCTGTGACCAAGCCTGAGACAGAAGTCCTCAGTGTGGTAGGAAGGGAGAGGCTGGTGCCAGCCCCATGTCCGGCTTGATGCCTGTGTTCTCCTGATAGTCTGTGGTTCCTCTCAAGAACTTGGGAGGCAGGAAGGGGCTGACGGATGTAGCCGAGTCTACCTCAGGAGCTCAGGGAAACAGTGACAGAAATAGTCATGGGACTCTCATGAACAGCATTGCATATCTGTGTTTACCCACAATTCTCAGTGCTATTCTGAGTTTCATGCATGAATTGGGTTTGGAAAAGGAGACACGCATGGCTTGGGGCAAAGAGGAGCTGTGCCTAGGAACCCCTGTGGCCTAGGACAAGTGCCAGTCCCAGGGTAGAGGAACATTGGTGGGTCTAGCATCCTCATTCACCAGTGCACTACAGCCTGAATGCAAAGAGGCTATTCCAGAATGTTCTGAGAGTCTAGCCCCAGATGCCAGACACCTGGGGCAGAACCTCAGGAAGAGCCTGGCCTGGGTCCCTGGATATGTTAGTTCCACTCAGGCCCTATGCCCCCATGGTCACAGCAGCAGGCAGACCCTGTGTTTTTTCTGCCTCTGCACTTCCTTCAGGGCAGGAGAGGTTCTACCAGCACTTGCCTAGTACAGATACAGATACTCTCAGCCAACCTTTAGACTGAGCTTGGGGACCACAATGGAAGAGCTAGAGGAAGGAGTGAAGGAGTTGAAGGGGATTTCAACCCTGTAGGAAGAACAATATGAACTAACTGGACCACCCAGAGCTCCCAGGGACTAAACCACTGTATACACGGGGTGACCGGTGGTTCCATGTAACAGAAGATGGCTGTATCCGGCATCAGTGAAAGGGTAGACCCTTGATCCTGTGGACGTTTGATGCCCCAGAGTATGGGCATACTAGAGCGGTGAGGCAGGAGTGGGTGGGTGGGTGGAGGAGCACCCTCATAGAGGCAAAGGGGAGGGGGAGAGGGAGGATGAGATGTGGGGAGGGGAGATTGGTAGGAGTAACCGGGAAGGGGGAATAAAATGATTAATGAAGAAGAAGAAGGAGAAGAAGAAGAAGAAGAAGAAGAAGAAGAAGAAGAAGAAGAAGAAGAAGAAGAAGAAGAAGAAGAAGAAGAAGAAGAAGAAGAAGAATAGAAGGGAAGGAAGGAAGGAAGGAATAACAAGAACAACCACCATAGAAATTAGAAGCTGATATTGAAGCAAGAGCTAAGTACTACAGTTTGACAGGGTTTACTGTGATTGCCCTGCAAATACCTTGCTAACTACTGTAACACTGTGACTCTGCCTGAGGCCCTAGCATTTCTAAGAACTATTAGGTGGGGCTTTGGGAAAACACTCTGCAGAGAGAGAGAGAGAGAGAGAGAGAGAGAGAGAGAGAGAGAGTGTCAGGCAGACAGGCAGACAGAGACAGAGACAGAGACAGAGAGAGACAGAGAGAGACAGAGAGAGACAGAGACAGAGACAGAGAGAGACAGAGAGAGAGACAGAGAGAGAGAGAGAGGGAGAGAGAGAGAGAGTCAAGCAGACAGGCAGACAGAGAGAGACAGAGAGAGAGAGATCTTTCTCATTGAGTTCTTAGTGTAGAACCTTATTTTCAGTGCTCGATGTGCTATATATATACTTAAGTACTTAACATGCTTAAATGAGCTTTTTTTCATCCCCATGTCAAAAACTTGCTCTTTCTATTCTTTTTAAACTTAAATGAAAACAATATATCCAAACTAAGATGATCGTTTTAATTGTGTTTATTTTCTGGCTTAAACATAGTATGTTTTGAAGAAAACTAAAATAAAAGCTTTGCATTCCTATCCCTTGGAGCAATGAGAGAATAAGAATTCTATTTTATAACCAGAATACATCTGCCTGTAAGTGTATAGTATTTAATTCATTATGATAGCCTACAGAATTAATTTTGACAGTTTATGAGGAGTCAAAGACATATCTGACAGTTTTCAAGTTTATAACAGTGTATACAAAATGCTACGAAATCATTAAAACTATTTAATTAAATGTGATGTAAATCACCCTTATGTAATTTACCTAGGACTTTCAGAATGGGAGCCATTATCCTTTTGGAGTGTGGAGATTTACAGGTACACTTTCCATTAACAGTAATAAGTAACCATGTAAATCACCAGCCGCTGAGACGACTCCCCCCATCTTTTGGGTAATTGCCTATTTCAGTTAAAAATAATTTGGGGAGAAAAAATGTAATATGCTTAATGTAATTGTCATAGGTAAAGACGATATTAAGGTGACACAGCGAAAACTAATGGGTGACCTGACACTTCCTTTGGCTTTTATTTCCCCCCCTTAACCATAAGCATAGCGATAAGGCAGCAAGCATGAAGGTGGTTGAGAATGGGTGCTGGTGGTGAGGCAGAAAAGTACGTTACTTGATAAGTAAGCACAGTGACATCGGTCATTAGATTAACAGAACAGAGTCACAATAAAAACATATTGTCTTCGTAAGGCAAATGTTTGTCACTCTTGTACCTTAGACTAACAAGGGATTTGCTTAACATTTTAATTGCATTATTTTAAGAAGCCCAATGTCTTCCAAATGTTCTATTACTCTGTGTCTATTTTTTTTAATTTCTGTATGGCTGTTCATACATATGGGCTCCTCAACGTCCCTGGCACCGTTTTTTATGTGCCTCGAAATATCATGTGCAGATGGTTACGTTTTAGTTTTTCATTCCACACATAGACAAACTTCTATGTGCTTAATGTAGAGCCAGGCTTAGCGTGTCAAGTTGTCTTGTGTGACAAATAGTTGTATATAAATAAATCCACCGGATACACTTTAAAACAAAACATAAGTGTTCAACTTCTCAGAGATGGAATAACAGAAACCCGGGAGTCTTTCCATATTTGGCAGTTCGTTTTGTAAAATTTGGGTTTACACGGGCAAATGCCACATAATCCGGGCACGCAGACTTAGAGTACATGCCTGGATAGTACACATTTGCAAATCGGCCCTAGGAATGTTCTGCTACGGATAGGCTGTCTTGTTATTGAGAAATCAAACAGTTCTTTAAATAGAGGCTGGATATGTAGCAGAAGCTAATCTTTGCAGCACAAAACTAATTGTGTGTTTTATTTTCATTTAACAGATTAAAGATAGTTCTCTTCTGCTTTTGTCTCTTACAAATTGACAGTGTCAGAGTATAGGCAGGGGCTCCATTTAATAAAAAGAAAAAAAAAAGAAGAAGAATACTAGTCACAAAAAGAAAAGGAACAATAAAATAAAATAAAACAATTTATAGGCTTCTAATAAAAAATAAAAGGCATTTCTGGGATACTTTTAAGAAGCTACTTCGTGGTTCTCCCAGTAGCTGCTACACAGTCTCTGATTTATTTCTATACGCTGTCTTTATCATAAAATACATACAGAAAAGAACCCATAAAGGAGAGGGTCGGATCGGAGGAGAAGAGAAATGGATGGCGGCCTCTTTGTGACATATTTTCTCCCTCAGCCTTGCATATTTGCATTAAAGTGGTTGTGAATAATACACATTTGACCAGTGCCGTCTGCAGAACTAATGCCTATTAAAGGGATGGGAAGTAGCATATGTTGTGCCTAGGGCAGAGAAAGTCCAATCGCCCCCACTGTGAGAGGCTCCAACTAAAACGCAGGACAGCCTGGGATTTATCCTAAATGGACCCAGCAGGGAGAGAAAGGACACAGTCCCTCGGTCCACATTTAAGCTTCTAAACTCAGACTTCCTTTTTTTTTTCCAGAGTCTTGTCTCAAAAGAGAACCCAGAATCTCTACCTATTTTATTTACAAAGAGAATTAGAACGTTTTTTTCCTCTTCTGTCATTGCTGCCAATCTCAGACATTTTCATCCCTTTCCACTTGAGGAACTCTCTCCTCTGGGTGAGCGATCCCCTAGCATTTCCGACAAACCACTATGTTGTCGGTAGACGCTAAGGTTTGGGGGCTTGAGATTTCACTTTTATGTCCTTGGGCTGCGGTAGAAATGTCCAGCTATGTAAACACTTTGCAACCTTCCCCATCCTGTTATGTAATCTGCCTGTGACCTCTAGATTCAAGTTCAGGCTCCAATTAAAGTTCCCTCTACTTGTGCTCACTGGAGAGGTGAAAACCAGCAATTATGAGAACTGAAAAATTGGCTGAACTAGGGAAGCAAGCAATGCCATGCTATCATGTGAGCGGTTAGATTGCCTTGTGCCTCGTTACCTGTAGGATGGAAGGAGGAAAGACAGTAGTATGATATATATGTACATATATCATATGTACATATATGTACATATATGTAAATATGTATGTGTGTATAAATATGTATGTACATATGTGTGTATATATGCATGTTATCCTTTTAGCACATATTTAACCCAAAGGGTTAAGGTAGTAAAAATAAAATACAATTGGAAAACCTGCAAGCTTCTTCACAGCATGCTATAAAATATGGATGCTGGGAAAATAGAGTTAATAATGTTGTGGTGTAGCTCTCTCCTGCTCTCTTAGTGTTTAACTCCTATTCAAATTGCTCTGATAACACATTTCAGGATGCAAGATACTTCAAACCACTGATTTTAGATGAATGACCTAAAGCAAACAATGTTGTGCTTTGATAGCTTCTAAATACTTCATTCTTTGAATGGTCAGTTGTTAATGACAAGGCAGACACACTGGAGGAAATCATCTTTTATTTCTTGGGGTTTGGTAGAACAAAGACCCTATCTCTAACCCACTTCCCACTGTCCTAGCCACTATACCCTCTTGGTTTGCAGGAGGCCAGTGATACCAATCCATCTTCACTTTCACAATGGTTTCAATCCTTTCATCATTATCATTAGGTTGCTGTTCTTGAGATCAATAAAACTGCCTTGCAGGTATGGAGATCTGACTCAGCAGATAAGAGTCCTGGCTGCTCTTCCAGGGGACCAGAGTTCAGTTCTCAACACCCATGCCAAGCAGCTCACAACCAATTATGACTCCAGCTTCAGGAGATCCGGCACCCTCTTCTGGCTTCCATGGGTATTGCATGTACATGCACATACATTACAGATACACGAATCAAATTTTTTTTTAAAACTGCCATGGAATAATTTCTTTTTCCAGGCCGTGATTCATGATTCTTATATTCATAAAACATCAACTCCCTAATAAAACTGTAAAGAAGAAGGTAAATCATAAAATTATAATACAGGTTCTTCTGTAACACTATAGACAACTAACATTTCAGAGGAGTTAAAAGGAAGGGAAACATCCTACTTACACAGCTGAAAAAACTGCCATAAAACTACTGATCATTAGTCTATGAAGCAGGGTTTAAAAAACATCGTGTGTTGTATGCATTATCATGTCATAATTTTCTGTCTAGACCTTACTGTTGGTCTTACTATTACACCAGGGCCTGGAGCAGAGAAAGGGTTCACTCATTAATTATCTCAGCTAACATTAATCTAGCACCTGCTACGTGTGCAGCAGATGTATTTCAAGGACTCTCTTTCTGCTAAGCTTAGAATTGCTGTGGACAGACAAACAAGCCATTCCTATACCGAAATGAAATAATGAGGAAGGTGGTATAAAATCCAATTATTCTCTTCAGAGAGCCTTTCAAACTTATTGCAAACATGCATATTGCCTTCTTGTCTCACACATGAAGATTGTTGGCATGTAGGTCATGATATATTATCATTTTTCTTTACTTGGCAAAAAGATTAACACTGCGATAAATAAATAATAAATGAATGAATGAATAAGTAAATAAATAAATGAACAAATGGTTGAGAGGTAGATCACTTTCCTCTGCAGAAAACTCCTTGGTGGGCATTCCTCCCCTGCTTAGATTCTGGGGTTCGTCTTGTGACACATTTTGCTGCTGGGGCTAGTTGAAGTTAGTGCTGTGATGTATTATAGTTGTGGCCATGCACCCCTAAAGTCCCCCTCCACTTCCTGCACTGCTTTATTGCAGCATGACGTCTAAAACCCATGAATCTTTCTGTCTCCCAATAGCCTCTTCCATAACACTGTGACCTGTGCAGAATTAGAGCTAATAATTCAAACCTAAGAGGATAAAAAAATCATAAAGCAGTTGGCTCGCTTCCAGATCTTTCATGACATTTTTAAAGCTCAGATCAAATATTTTAAGCAGTGCCCTTTGTGAGGTGGAAATAAAGCTGCCTATGGCACTGGCAGGAGCCTGCCCAGGTACTAGTTTTGCTTCTGAAAGCAAAGATCCAAGACAAATAGTGGGTCCCTTCTGATATACAGTTCCCTCATCTCTAAGTGGGAAATGCATGGATTCTAAGATCCATAACTTTAATGTCAACTCCAATGTTCCATAAAGGATTTTTAAATGAGATTGGCTTCCTTTTTCCTCCAGTGTTTAAGTCCTACATGAGTTCTGCACCCCTGAGGAGCATCTTCGGGTGTTCTTGAGCATCCCTGCATCATTGAAAGATGAAATGGCATACTCTCCATTTTTCTGAAACAAAATTCCAAATTCCAGAGAAATTTACTGACTTTTCCGAGGATTTACAGAGACTTAGCACATCGTTATCTTCTCAAATTTGAAATGGGGAACCAAAATATTCCATACACCAAAGAAAAGCATTTAGGCTATTTTTTCCCTCGCTGCATCCTCTTCAGTTAATAATATGATCTTCGGTTTATTTGGCAAAACATGAGCCGTGTTTGGCTTTTAGACAGATAAAGTACTCTATTGGCCAAAATTCCTACTTAAAGAAATTAGCACTAATGGATCTCCTAGGAGGCACAGCTTGATACTCCAGCGTCTCTGTATTTGATAGAGACAGTCACCACTGACAAACAGCAAAGCTGGGGCAGAGAGATCTCAGTGTTAACTCTTTGCTCTTCCCTGCTGAAAGCTGAACATCCAAACACCATCTTCTGTAAACACTTGGAAGGTTCCCAGAGAAGGCTAACAAGTTACAATTGCATGCCTTCCAAGAAGTGACTAGATGTATCCCTAAGCTGGCATGTGATTCGCTTTCCGGAGTACACTGATGCTGCTCAGAATCTTTTAAATAACGGAGCGGATCACCACAGACTCCCGGGTCACAGGGTCCACAGAAGGAGCATTGACTGTTTGGTGCAATGTCCATGTCCCTTGCTTCCACTCTGTCCTTTGCATATTTTCTAAAGTGAAGACAATGGAATAATAAATAGACAAAGACAGATTCGAGTTTTGGCTGCATTGCCAGGTTCCAATCACGGTGATGCTTGCCTGCAGGAAGACGTTCAAACAAGAAATAAATTCAAAACAAGGGTTTCCATTGTGTTGCCCTCCCCCCCAGCCATGTTGACGGATGGGCCAAGTATTTTAATTTTTCTTCTGTTGAAAGAATAAGAGTCCATTGAAGTCTGCATCTATTCTCATACCAATAACAGAAGACATTTTGAAAGTTGGAGGTTAACGTGAACTTCAAAAGGTTGGTTTTAGAAAAGATTTGATTGACAGGGCTGGTAAAATGGCTGAATGGTCAAGAGAACTCACTGCTCTTCCACAAGACTAGGGTTCTGTTCCTAGCACCCACATGGCAGCTCATAACCATCTGTTACTCATTCCCAGGGATCCAAAAACACTATCCTTTGGTCTTTGCAGGACCTGCAGACAGAGACATGGTCCACATTCACACTTATATACATCAAATACAAATAAATCCTTTTTATTTTCAGGAAAAATCTTCATATGATTATTTAACACTTTATAGAACTTGGAATGAGCAAATATTTAGGGTGCTTCATAAATGTCATGTGTTTTATTGTCCTAATAATCCCATGTGGCCTTGTGGTGGATGACAAGGAGACTGAGATGCAGCATAAGTGACTTTCAAGCCACTTGCCAATAGTGGACAAGTTAGCATTCTTAAATTTCATTCAGAGCCCCAGTAATGTAGAAAGTAGAGTATTTTATTTCTGATGTAAATTGGAAGCTGCCCATAGTTTACTCATCCTCATCCTTCAACTCCAAATTTATGTTCCCTCTTGACTGTTTTTAAAGTATCTGAGAGAGCATTCTGGAACACATATTATTGTTTCTTGGAAGTAGTTATACAGCCTTTCTTGAAGTATATGAACAGTACCTTTACAACAGCAATTGGATGGGTTTCTAGAAGCCAGAAAACAAGGAGCAAACAAAACTTCACAAGTAGAGAAAGAGCTATAATTTTTGTAGTGTTATAGATAAAAGGAAACAACCACAGTAGGTGGGTGTTCTTCCACTGAGTTACATTATCTTCTTGGTTAGCATCATAATTCACAAAGTTACAAGAGGAAAACTTACAATATGAGTTCAATTAGCTTTCCTTAATATAGAGGAGAAAAGGCAAAACAAATAGACTTCATATTCCCTACACTTCGTACTACCCATTTATGCTGTAGTTTAATTTTGAAAATGTGTCTAGAATGCCTACTTCACTGTGTATAAATTATATGAAGTAACGTAAGTAATATAAAGCACCCACCATGGCTACACAAACACTTTACAGTTTGTAAATAGTAGAAGAAAAGTACTTAATACTTAAAAAAAACAATCAGACAGAATTCATTCAGTCATTCAAAAATATTTTCCAATATTGAATTATGTTCTAACCACTATGGATATTTCAAATAATAAACTAGAGTTTCTTAAGAGTAAACTATCTGCCAGGTACTCATTTCAATACTACCAACCTCAATGTTCAAACATCTTTCTAAATGAAACACCTAATTTGATCATGGGCATTAAAAAAATGTCTTTAGGATTTGCTCTATTTTACTAGAAATCAAAGAACATTTAACTTCTTTAACAAGTTACCAAATCTTGTTGCTTAAGTCTCTAACAAAGCTATCAACAGTGTTTCAGCACTGTAAAGTAGAATGAAGCAAATTATCTTTTTTTTTTCATACCTCATGGCTTTCTTTCAGGGTCAAAGGCATCTGCCATTTGTCTCTGCTACCCAGTAAAGGATGCACTTTGCTTCTTATTGGGTGGGTGTTCAGTTCATAGCCAGTGTGTGCACTCTCAGACACTGACTCTAATAGCTCAACCGTCACCTTCTCCATATTTCTTCCCTCTTATTTCTAACCACCAAAACTCAGAGTATAGGATCCTCTTGCTTGATTCCCAATAGTTTATCATACACTATCAACTCCAGTAACAACTGTTAGGAAGCTCCTGTGAGTTCAGTCCAGAATACTATGGAGAGAACCACTACAGTGGCTCCAATGGAAAGCTGTATTCTAGCTGCAAGAGAAGACTTCACCCATTTAAGTGTCTTCTAACAATGCCAAGGTGTTCATGATTAGAGGCTAACGCTCATCTGAGCTTCCTGATTTCCCTGTTGTACACTCCCACCTCCAAGGTCCCTCCCAGTGATAATAGAGCATATTCCTAGATGACACTGCTAAAAATATTCCTCACTGTGACATCAGGGACAGGCCTCTGCAAAGAAAGAGCTCCTTCACAATCCTTCATATTCTGTCTAAATCCCTTTAATAATATAATCTCTCCAAGTTGCCCCAGGGCTTCCAATGTCTTCATTTAGACTCTAAAATGAACCCCCTCAAATTTATTCCTGCTGCTAAATCTGTCAGTGTTTTCACAGACTCCTTGGAGGGTTATACGACCTCACTTCAGAGTAAGATTTTAACAGGAAGACAACATATACAAACCTGGCAAATAGATAATAATGTGCATAATTTTTAATTGTGTCCGATACAGAAACCATAAAAAAATTAGAGAACCCTAAATCATAGAACCAAAGTATGCCCAAAAATTTATCTAGAGAAAAAAATTTAAAACCCTTAGTCTTATTATTTGAAACTTGATTATAGTACGAATTTATTAGCCTAACAAGCCTGTATAAAAGACACACAATCCCGGTGTTTTATTTACAAGATATAAGCCTAGATTGGGCAGTTCTAGGATTACTAACTTATTCCCCGATGTACTAGCTAGTTTTGTGTGTCAACGTGATACAAACTGGAGTTATCACAGAAAAAGTTGCCTCAGTTGTGGAAATGCCTTCATGAGACCCAGCTGCAAGGTATCTTCTCAATTAGTGATCAAGGGCAGAGGACCCAGCGCATTGTGGGTGGTGCCGTCCCTGGGCTGGTGGTCTTGGGTTCTATAGGAAAGCAAGCTGAGCAAGCCAGGGGAAGCAAGCCAGTAAGTAACATCCCTCCATGGCCTCTGCATCAGCTCCTGCTTCCTGACCTGCTTGAGTTCCAGTCCTGACTTCCTTTGGTGATGAACAGCAATGTGGAAGTGTAAGCTGAATAAACCCTTTCCTCCCCAATTTACTTCTTGGTCATGATGTTTGTGCAGGAATAGAAACCCTGACTAAGACACCAAGCTATAGGTTCCTTGCTACTTCCTGTTTCTCCTGGCCATGAAGTTCTGGTCCATGGTGGCTTCTTCCTTTCCCATCCTCTTCTCCTCTCCGCTCTCTACCTGCAATGCCCTCACTCGAACCTCCAGTCCCATGTCTCCCCCTCCACTTCCCAATGACAGATTTTAGCCTTTTATTAGCCAGTTCCCATGACATCGGTTTCAGTGTGTGAGGATCTGCACATGGGGAGCAACCACATCTTGAGGATTTAGTATTAGATTCAGTATTAGATCGATTAGATTCAGTGTTTAGCATTAGAGTACAAGTAGCACTCAGACCAACCCACTAAACTTGATGAAAGCTCTTCTAGATTCAAATTATCTCTTCATTACTGACAATATAAAAAAAAGAGCATGCAGGCTAGTTAAACAGTCAAGCAAAGAGCAATAACAAAAAGTTTGGATATATTCAGCACAGGTGCAATTTTCCCCAAATATTTTCCATCCAAGGTTGCTTGTCTATAAGAATAGAGGTCCTGTATATACAAAGGATCTATTGTATATGTCTCCTGAAGATCTTCTGGTTGAATTTTGACTATTACACATAGGACACTGAAAGAAAAAAAATCTCATGTTTTCAAAATTCTTAAAATGCATAGAATGAAACTCCTACACACACACACACACACACACACACACACACACAAACTGGCACCTCATTAACATTATTCAATAAACATAAGACACCAAATTTGGAAACGTCATTACACATATAGAAAATATCCTAAATAAAAAAGATGGAGTAGAAGAATAAAAATTCTAAGTGGACAAAAAATATAATTATGAGAATAACTGACTGTACATCATAGAGGCCATCTATGAAATCTTGAATTTGTTTTTTTGTGTGTGGATTAGTAATGAAGACAGTGGTGGAAAAGAAAGAGAACATGATCAAACCAATGACTCAAATTTACTGGATATGGTCCAGAAGAGTTTTCTCCAACCTGGAGATTTCTCAACATTTAAAATGCAAGTGAATATGGTTCCTAACCATCCACGTTGCCATTGTCAGCTTATTCTAGCAAGCTGTCAGAGTGATCACCATAATTGATGTTTGCCATTTTAATATTAAAGTTTTCTCACTAATGGCATTAGATATAAATGACTTTGATTTGTGATTTTTTTCCCCCAACACTGCTTTTAGAATACATGGCATGATTATGTATGAAATGGGAATTGAAAATTCCCCTAATAACCATGAGCATGTATTTATGCAGTCTTTAAAATTTAGAATTGTGTAGGTTGCCTAAGCACTGGATTCAAACATTCAAATATAAATGATTATATATATATGGTAATCTCCCATGTATGAAGAAATAATTGCAAAGATCAATAACGGGAGATAAGAGTGCCGAAATTCGGGGTTATAGCTTTTTGGGTATCCCATGGTTCACACAAAAGGCAATTATTTTAAGGACTCTGAAGTCCTTAAAGGCTTTTGGACCACTATGCAGTGAGTGGTTCAGACTTGGCCTGCAATGTCACTGAAACCAAAACTTGTGCTTTAGGTTTGAAAACAGTTTCAAACTGATTCTTGTGTCAGTTTAAACTCAGAAACACATATTCTACTCCATAGCAACCTCCCTCTCCTCCTGCAACAACTTTGTGAAAATCTTGGTGACAAAATGGAACTATGTAGATCAACCACACCTCTTCATAAAGTTATGGTATATTAGAAGCTAGAGAAAGAACTCGTGCCCCCTGAAAACACTAAATTTAGTTCAGATTCAATTTAGCAGACATCTACCAAGTGCCTACCATTATTTATCAGGTGCTGAGTTGACAAATGTAAATAAAACACATTTGTTGCCCTCAAGACGATCACTGTAATGGAAACGACATCTGTGGAGCAATGTATTGAGTATAACAGATCGTTATGCACAGAGCATTATGGACCAAAATGGAGAGCCTCCCATAGGCCAGATGAGGCTGGAATGAACATGTGTCTTCTTGATGTGGGTACCCTTGAACCATGCCTCAAATAATTAGGAAAAATATCAAAAGGGAGGTAACCATTATAGACAAGAAGGGAGACATATGATGAGAGCAAAGCTTAGAGCCATGCCCAGTGCAAGCTATTGGGCACATAAAGGCCCATAAAGGGATTGGCCTCTTAAGGGGTGAATGACATAGGGAGTTATAAGCACACATGCCTTGGTATGAATCCACTTATGTGACGAATATGGGCAATCATGAAGTCTTTCTCAATAGAAAATACCTACATGGCATCTGACAGTGCGAGAAAGAAAAACCAAAGCCAAACAGAAACTGAAGAAAAACATTGCACCTTTGTAATTTCGGTCAGGCCAACCCTAACCAGTTGTAGAGACGATAAACAACTTCCCCACTAACGTCAAAACACAGCATCCGCAGATGATTAAGCCTGCCTGCAACATAAGCATGGAAACCGCAAACACACTCCTAGACAACTTCAAAAAAATCATCGATATTATGATTAATCCAAATATTCTGAGAGCCTGGAGAGATGCAATGGTTAAATGCATTTGCTGAGCTTGCAGACGAACTGGATTTAGTTCCCAGCCCCTCTGTAGTGGCTCCCAACCATCTATAACTCCAGTTTTAGGGGCTCAAACTGTAAGCACACACGGTGCATTTACATATATGCAAGCATAATAAACACTACATAAAATAAAGTAAATCCAGTGTGTAATAATAACAGCAGTAGTAATAGCAATAATAATTTAATAGTCCTATTCATTTTCACCATAGAAAAATTACACACAGTATACAGCATCTCATCTATTCTTAGATCCTTGTAGTAGCACCTACGTCTTGGTGCATTTGAATCACTAAATGTTTTCAGGTCAACTGTTTAAACACATCAACTGTGCGAACAGTATGGACAACTTTCCTTCAGCAGCTATGAGCCTGTATATTTGATGCCTGCTAGTCTGAGAATAACCTGTAGTGAACACTTGATGCTTCGAGTTCTGGTAAAAATCTAATGGTGAACATACATAGGAATGACAGAACAACATGATGTTTCTATGATGAGTCCATTGGACGAGTTGTGCTTGACAGCTAAGAAAGTGTGATGCAGACCTAGGAGATCATCCAGTGGAAAAAGTTACTTGCTGCCAAGACTAAATAAGTAAGTGTAAAAACAACAGGAATTAAAGAAAGAAAAGGTATGGTAATCTTGCTTTTATTTGCTTTCCTGCCTCTTGACCACGGGTTTTTTCATAGGCATGGGGAACACATAAAGCAGTGGTTTTTACCCTTCCTAATGCTGCAACCTTTTAATACAGCTCCTCATGTTGTGGTGATTCCCCAGCCATAAAATTATTTTGTTGCTACCTCAGTACTTTAACATTGTTATCGTTATGACTGTGGTGTAAATATGTGATATGCCTTTCCTGTAAAAGGGTCATTAACCCCCAAAGGGTCAAGCCCCACAGGTTGAGAACCACTGCTGTAAAGGCAACACCAGACATACAGTGGAGTCTTAGAATTTTAAGAAACAGAAAGCCTTGGGAGTTACACAGACGTAAAAAATTTGTCTTCTAACACTGATTTGCCATGCTACCTAAGGAAATGTATCTAACTTCTTAGAGTACAAAATGAAAGAGAAGAGAAGAGAGATGGGGAGAAGGAGGGAGAAGAAAGAAAGGAAGGAAGGAAGGAAAGAGGAAAGGAAGGAAGGAGAGGGAGAGAAAGAGAAGGAAAGGAAAAAGGAAGGGAAAGGAAAAGAAAGGGAAAAAAGGAAAGGACAGGACAGGACAGGACAGGACAGGACAGGACAGGACAGGACAGGACAGGACAGGACAGGAAAGGAAAGGAAAGGAAAGGAAAGGAAAGGAAAGGAAAGGAAAGGAAAGGGGAAAGGAAGTGTCCCAACATGATCAATCCTTGACCACCGTAGGGTAGATAAATCAATGATATATCCATTCTTTTCCCTTCCATTTTCATTTTGAACTCCATTCCTGAACTCAAGCTCCCTAGAACAGAAGCATCCACACAAACAAGCTTCATCTAAACTTCTTCACAAGGTCTTGCCTCCACCAAGAAAGTCCAGCTCAGACAACACATCAGGCTGAAGGAGTTGAGGCCTGCGAATCCTAACTACAGAACAGAATTGAAAGGGTTTAGATTTTCCCTTCATCTCACAGGTTTCAAAAACAAAACAAGACAAAACAAAAAACAGGCCCTTCAACTGACTACTTCAGCATTTGATACTTCCTGAGCTTTGGGGGCACACTTTGTTTCCTCCAGATGTTCCCCAGCTGTAAGAACCATGATTCCTTCCACTTGCTTCCCACACCTTGCCCTCAAGAAGGGGGCCAGAAAGGCACATAGCCAGCTCCTGCAGGACGCAACAAGGTATAAGAGGATTCTTCAGAAGCAATTCTTGATGAATGCAGTAGGAAGCTCAAGGATGTGCCACCATTTCTTTTTCTAGACTGCACTCTGTATAAGCTGCACTAAATTTCTTTCCCTTCCGGGTTTTACACTTCCCAGTCTTTCCCTCCTGTTCCTTGGAATCATTTCCCAAGTTTAGCATGCTACATGAATTCCCTTGAGTCAGTGTTTTCTTTCAGGAGAGTGCATACCAAGAAAACATCTGCTGGGTGTTCTCATCCAGATCGGAGTACAGCAAGCTCACCCCAGGAGCATGTTGTGGACCGCTATCCCCAAGTTTCTGCCTGTTAGTCTGTTGGCTGAAGTCATGATCCGCTTCGCAAGAGTCCAAACCTCCTGGCCAGGACCTGGCCAAGCTCACAAAATGTCATCATCCTTTTAAAACTCATTGTCCAAAGCCAAAATGCTTACACTTCCAACACCACATTCATGCCAATTTTAAAATGCTGCATTACAGGACAATAGACTCAAAGCTCCCTCCCCAGTCGGCACGTATTTTAGGGGTAGTCTGTTGGCTGCTTAAAAATAGGCTTATCCTACATTAGTTAGGAGGCACCTGAACCTCAATGAGGTGGTTTCCTCCCACCTATTATCAAATCAAATCCCTACCAGGAAGCCTGTGTTTAAACAAAGAAAGCAAGATGCATAACTGTGAAGAAAATTGGCACCAGTGTAATTCTACAGAAACTACAGATTCTCTGTGTTTTCATGTATTATCACTGTTATTATTTCCGGTATGCAAAAGACTAATAAGATTTCTAATTAAGGGGCATTAAAATGCAAAACATTGGGTAGAAATGATGAACTAGGAAAGGAAATGCTTACAGGATTAGGAAGTTCCAAGTTGCTCCCCCCCCCATCCCCCCACCCCCCAGTGCCTGGTTGACAGACACCTGGAAAGAATAGTGCATGGTTATTTATAAGCCCAAACCAAATGGGATGGAACTGGTTTACCACTACTCAGGAAGAGGTTTGTGATCCTGAGGCAAGAAAACTAGAAGAAGCAGGTGCTGATAAGAAACAAAACGGGTGAAAGATGTTAGAGACCGTGTACCCCAAGATGAGAGTAACAGTTTAGGCATTAATCCATCTGATTTGCTAGTGCACTACTTGACTTGACAACTGTTCAGGGACATAATTCATTTCATATATATATAATGCATTTATTTATTATGAAGTCATTTCTTACAGGGGAAAGGGCCAGTTACAGCATTTCACCATTGCTAAGATAATGTTGACCCAAGTTCAGAAACTTTGAGGCTTTGTACTAAGTGATTTAACAGTATTCAACAGGTCCATAAAATACACACTATAAACCCATCTTTCAGACGGGAAAATTGCAGCCTCTCTTTTTATACTGTATTTAGGTGGAATTTCATGCATGCATTGTAGTGTATCTTGATCATATTCCCAAAACCACACTTTCCCCTCCAACTTCTCCCAGGCCTCTCTCAACTTCATAGTCCCAGTTTAAATAACACACAGAGGCCAGTTAATACTGCCTAGGTATATATGGGCAACCTGAAGCTAGGATTTTAAACAAATTTCCAAGTCCCAAGAGTGAGCAAATGATAGGTGGTTTTGTTTCTAAAGTTGGTGATCCTCTTCTCTGTAGCACACTATCATCTTCATGCCTGTGTCAGGACAGATTATAATGCCATAAACAATTAGTTAACAGCACATCTTTGACCTACAGAGAGGTGTTTTCCGTATTAGGAGGCTAAAGGTCTGACAGGCTCCTAACTAACATAATAAGACCCATTTGTATACACTCCAATGCTGACACCTGGATGGAGAGATATAGACGTTGCTTATGAATGAAATTTCTTATGTAAATTCACAGATTGTACAGTCTTACCAAGTTTAAACGTAAGGAATTGTAACAAATATAAGGAGCTGCAGGAGTAAATAGTAAGCGTTGATATTGGAGGCGGGAGAGAACACAGAAATGTGAACCGTCTACACAGACACTGGGCGAAGAAGGGAATTTCAGTGTGAGGTCTTCAAGGATTCTGTCTGACTTTAAGAGCATTCTCCAGAGAGTGATCTGGAGGGTTTTTCCACTGTGAGCAAGTGTCTTTGGAGACAGCTCTGTATCTTCTTTCCTACTTCTTTCTGAAAACGTATCAGCTTGCCTTTGAAATATCTGGGACATTAAAATGCAATTCTCTTTCCCTTTTCTTTCTCTCTGAAGAACAACAGTCTATAATTGCTCCCTCCACCATCTCCCATAAACTCCTACCATGTCTGCATGTATAATATATCATGCATGTGTTCAGCAGACTTTTTTTTTTTCCTGCAGACTGAAAGTCTTGGAAATCTGACAACGTCTTTGGGTTTCTATAACAGAATTTTAAGCACAGCGTCTCCCTCCCCGCCCCCCACCCCCGCCTTTAATATTGACCTCAGGCAACCGCTCTGGCTTTAAAGTCTACAAAATTATTATTCAATTTATAATTTTATAGTAAGATAAATGCTAGTTTCTCAGAGGCATTGTGGCTGGGTTTCTGGAGTTTCCTTATCTCCATTTCTCTAGGACGGTTCCTTGAGAGTTTTAAAGTTTATTTGTGTTAGGTTTTTATTTTCATTCAGAAGTCTTGTCTCATGGAGCACCTCACCCCGGGTGCCGGGTGAGGAGCTGTGCGCTCAGTCATGGCCACCTACAGCACTGAGAGCAGTAACTTCTCTCGGGTGTCACACCACTCAGAAAAGCTGCGGATCTAGGAGAACTGATCGCCCCGATAATACAGAATTTGAAGTCATTTGCAAAGAAATATATTACCAGATAGATGCCCGGCCTGGATATGAGAGTGGATTAGCCCCGCATGTCATTTACAGAAAGAAAACTTCTTTGTAATAGGAAAATTATTTTTATATCTCTGATCTCACCTGCTGCATTGCCCTTCCAGTCTACTGATAATTTCGTATGCTTTTATGAAGAGCAATTCCAGACTCCATTATTGCGCCAAGCTTTGACATTCTCATAGAGAATGAAAAGCAACCATAACCTTCCCTCCTGCCCATAAAGACCCAGAGGTAGATCAGACCAGAGACCCTTCCACCTTAAGGCTCATTTTTTAATTCCTTTTACCTAACTCCCCCAGGCGGAAATAAGGAAAGAAGTATTTCAAACCCAATTCCAAATATTTCTCGTGGAATTGCTTCTTCAGAAGAATGGGACCGCTTGCCGATTAGCAAGTCTGTAAGTTCAGAGCAACCCCGATGCACTCTCAAGCTGACTGATGAAAAGCCGCTGGCCTTTTCTCTAAACAAGAAAATTAAAATAAATTAATTCATTAAGAAGCTGGATTGTTATTCGTTAGAACGCTTTCATACAGCAGAAAGATCCACTAAAAGTCCGTCTGGTCTGCCCAATCCCTCCATCTCACAGGTGAAGAAACTAAACCTGCAGTCACGTGACTGCTTAGGAGACGAGCTGCTGAGACCAAACCCAAGTCTCTGAACTGCTGATAGAGGATTTTTCTCACACCGGAAAAAAAATTTTTTTTTGAGTATGCTATTTCATTATTTTCATGACTTAGCAGGTTTAACAAGGTGGTTTGCTTTTCTTGACACTTTAATTGTACTTTCTAGCCAGCAACCCTGGAAACAATGTCACTGTGATTAAATGTAAGTATCGTGGCCCAGTTTTTTTGATGAACAAATGATGACATCACTACCATGAGGCCTAGTTTATTTTCTCTTTTAAAAGTCTCACACCGGTCCTGTAGTAGACGGGATGCACAAAAGCTCCAGCCTCGATACCCCAGCATGGAAAAAAGAGAAGTCTCTCATTAAGGAGCTAAAACTACAAATGAGAAATTAACAGTCGTCAGTTTCCCATAGCTGGTCTGGCTCTCTGTGCTAGTCTCTCACTTCTCAACTCTCTCTGTCCTTTTTTTTTTTTT
Organism: Rattus norvegicus; assembly: GCF_021556685.1. NCBI lineage: Eukaryota > Metazoa > Chordata > Mammalia > Rodentia > Muridae > Rattus > Rattus norvegicus. The sequence goes on along the minus strand of NC_141542.1, from coordinate 37,018,455 downwards.
TAATTTTTTTTATTTTAATTGTCTTGTTCATATGTCTCTTTCCCATGCATGTGCGTGAGCACAAGTGTGTGTGTTTGTGTGTGTGTTTGTGTGTTTATGTGTGTTTGTGTGTGTGTTTGTGTGTGAGTTTGTGTGTTTGTATGTGTTTGTGTTTGTGTGTGTGTTTGTGTGTGTGTCTGTGTGTGTTTGTGTGTGTGTTTATGTGTGTTTGTGTGTGTGAGTTGGTGTGTTTCCGTGTGTGTATTTGTGTGTGTGTTTGTGTGTGTTTGTGTGTGTCTGTGTGTGTTTGTGTGTGTGTGTTTGTGTGTGTGTGTTTGTGTGTTTATGTGTGTGTTTGTGTGTGTGTGAGTTTGTGTGTGTTTGTATGTGTTTGTGTGTGTGTTTGTGTGTGTCTGTGTGTGTTTGTGTGTGTGTTTATGTGTGTTTGTGTGTGTGAGTTGGTGTGTTTCCCTGTGTGTATTTGTGTGTGTTTGTGTTTGTGTGTGTGTGTGTATTTTTGTGTGTGTATTTGTGTGTGAGTGAACCCATAGGCACCCACAGGCAGCATGCTCCTGGAGGCCAAATCTATCAGATACCATGCGGATGGATGCCGTAAGCCACCAGACAGGGCAACCAAACTCCGTTCCTGTGCCAGAGTCCCACATGCTCTATAGCTACTCGGTCATCACATCTTCTCTTTCCTGTTCAATCTTTGTCCTCTTCTGTTGAGACAAACTGAATTCTTATCAGGACTTCGTTGGTTGTATGGTTGTAGATTAAAAACAAAATCTTAGATTCAAGAAAGTATGGGACGATGGTTCAGCTGTTAAAAGCACTGGCTACTCCTCTTCCAGACGACAGGAGTTCACTTTCAGAACCCACACGGTGACCCACAGTGATCTTTAACTCCAGCCCCTGAGGATCTGACTCCCTCCTCTTGTCTCCATGGGCACCAGGCACACGCGGAGTGCACAGAACTACATACAGGCAGGATCCACATGCGTGCAGTAAAAAGAGATGAAGATGGGAGCGGACGCAAGCCCAGCCTGTGAAAGTCTTTGCAGTAGCAGGGAGGCCAGCCATTCTTCCGTCCGTCTCCCAGCAGCACCGTCTGGGGAGCTCGTGCCAGATGGAGCACAGACAAAGCCAAAATGAATGGTGCAACGAAGAAAAACCTTCGAAATAAGAAAAGCCATGGCATTCGACACTGCCGCCAGAGGTTCGGAAGGTAACACTGGAGGGTCGTCCACTAAATCAAATGGAAAATATACGCAAACTTCAGCACCAAACCCGCCCTTTAACCTACAGAGCTACGTAATGGCCTTCCATCCAGAACCATCGTGAGAATTTTGAGTGTCCATTGCTACCCATTCCAGTAATTTCTACCAGAGAAGGCAGCCCACTGGCTCTCCCAGCTGCTCTCAAACATGGTTCTATTCCTAAATTCCAATTCCGGTATTCTTAATCCATTGAGAAGTAGCATGGAGCTAAAAATCTGTAGGCCATGGCTACTCTAAGTCCTTAAAGAAATGGGGGAGTTAGGGTCACCTGAAATACTACTTCTAAAAACCCATCAGCACATTCCAGAAAAGATGCTCTGTGTGGACTCCAGATTCAAATTGCTACCTGAGGGATATTTGATTTGATTGTTCCGTAACAAGGAAGTGGACAAACATTTCACAAGAAACTAACCATACAAGCTCCTTTGAGGGATTGTTTGCTGAAGGGAGTGTAGAGGGTGAATTTAAATTATCACCCTTCAGAGAAGGAATGGACTAGTTAACGTGTTTTGGAGTGTATTAAGTTCCTGTGCAAGCTGGGCACTGTAGTGCTAAAACATGACCGATGTGTTTCTACAAACCAGTCTAAACTTCTGGGGCTTCAGACATTCCATCATCTGCCCCTATTTGACACTCTGTTATTCATACATATCAGTATAGACAGAACTCATTATTGCTAGGAAGCTTTTTTTTTCTTTTAAATTCATTTATACCTCTAGGATGAGGATTCAAAAGTATTTTATGACTACCACAGGAAAAAAAATAATAAAATTAAATCGGTACATGGTAGAAACTGTATTGCAAAGAAAGCTAGAGAAAATAAATATGTGCACAAACTCAGCCATGTCGTTCAGGTATATATTTTTAGAAAGAGAGAAAAAAAAATCTGTCTGCACATTCAAATAGTTCCTGAATTAATCTTTGATGACAGACTTCAGAGGTGAAACCAGTTGGCTTTTAGTAGCACTGGCTACTGAGAAGCTGTATTAATAAGAACAATAAAGCAGTCCCCACTTTTTTTTTAACAACATCCTCTCCTTTTAACTTAGTGCCAAATAAACGTGAACTCCTAGGATGAAGACTTAACAGGATGGGGGAAGAAAGAAACTTTTCTCAACAAACGGCAGAAACATATAAAGACCTGACAGGAGTTAAGATACATGTCACCCACATCAATAATGAATAAACAGGACCCTAGATTTTTTTTTAATGTGTTGCAGTAAAAATGGGCCACACAGACCTTCTCTCCTGGAGTCTGCGAGTGGTCTGCTTTGAAATCTGTGTGTGTGTCTTTAGCACCTGTAATGGCTTTAGGATGCTCTACAGAAAATGGCTCTCAGGACTTTTTTTTATACTGTTGAAAATAATTTCCTGGCTGCTAGCTACCATGACCCAGAGGACTGCTCCAGGGCCAAGCACCAGGGGGAGTATTCTCTCCTCATCTATTATCTGCATTGGCTTTTCTTTTTAATGTGTCTCATCAATTACCCCTATATAAATTCATCCTCTAGCTCTAATGATTGATATAAATGTTCCCCATCCAGGATAACATAATGTGCCCGGTGACTTCATTTCATCTACAATTCTGCATAGGTTCTGACTTGCATTAAGACCCCCACGTCACCTTAATTTTTCATATCGAATTCATTTCCAGAGCTGCACCCCAGGATCCCTGTCACGTGACATCTCATTTTCAGAACAATCTGTAAGCAGTATGGCAATTTGTAAACTGGCCTGATAAAAGCTGCGGTGCGACGTGCCGTTAATTCCATTCTGGAGGCAGCCGCTGGGTGGATAGAGAGAGACCCCAAGGAGCGTCCTGTGGCACAGGTAGGAGAATCTCCTTCACGCTGACCTTGTTCTGATGTTTGTGAAAGTTTGTGTTCTGGCTGCTACTGGTTCTGAGTAAACTCCCCTGTAGCAGAACTCACTGCTTGGAGGAGGGATGGACAGTTGTACAGCCTTTAGCAGTCAAAGACTGAGGCAGGACCAAGATTTGGGACTAGAGGCAGAAAAAAAATCCACGTTCCAGTTCTCCACCACCAGCTATACGGATAGTATGATGACATTCCAAAAGTAAACCATGGCTTCCACACCTTCACCGTCATTAACCCACAGATCATCTAAACTTTCCAATTTTCACAACAAAGTATACTTGTAACCATTGATTGCAAGTTGAGCAGGTGATGTTTTTCATGGTTGTTCTCAATGAAATCACTGGGAGTTATTTAAGTGGCCATGAAGAAGCCAAGCATCGAAAGGCTCTCCGGATACCCAATGAAGAGCTTTTGACCAAGGTGCCTTATGTCATGAAGGTAGTTGCTAATACAGCACAGGGGACAACAATAAAGTAATTTGGGATTACTTTATTAATTTGAGATATTTTGTAACTAGACTCAACCTGAAATTGTGCTGTTTCTCATGTCCACCTCTCCATGACCCCCCATCCCCATGTTTGAAATCTCTCCTTTGCTATAGTAAAACAAATGCACTTATTTCTAGGCACCTATTCAGTAAGCAAGTACAGAATGATATCCCAACGACACTCCCAGCAAAACAGTGAATCCATATAGCAAGAAGTGGAAACCAAACGGTGAAAGTCATGGAGATCAACAGAGATTGGCTGCTACAAATGTACGATCCAATGAAGAGCCTTGAGGCACAAAGAATCATGTGCAAATATGAAGGAAGGAGGTGATGAGATCTACATGGGCCAGTGTCAGATGATGATATCGGCATGGGCGTGGCCTGATGTAGACACCAGAGAGTAACAGAACAAACAGGTGCCTGACCTGGATCCTGATGAAGTGCCCTCCTAGTCAAATTGGCTACTTCCACCAGATGTGGTAAGACTGAATTGACAAATAACCCAGACCAATGGTGACACTGTGCCCAAATATCTCTTAGAGTTTATTTTATCTACAGCTATGATTTTGCAAACACACATAGACTTCATTGTTCTTGTTTTGCCCCTTTATTTTATTTTTTTATTAATTTTTATGTTGTTTTTTGTTTTGTTGGTTGGTTGGTTGGTTGGTTGGTTGGTTGGTTGGTTTGAGAGAAGGTTTCTCTGTGAAGCCCTGACTGCCCTGTAGATAACGGTAGCTTCCAACTGAGAGATCCACCTGACTCTGCCTCTCCCTCCCAAGTGCTGAGAGTAAAGGCAGATACCACTACCATCTAACTTGTATTTTTATTTTATATAACTTCCATACATCTACTGCCTTGTATGTGGTGATACAAGGAACTGAACCCAGGACCTTGAATATGCTAAGTAAGCACTCTTTCCCTGAGCTTCATTGCCAGCCCAGATGTTCATTTTCAAGTAGTTCTGTCTGTTTAACATGTAATAGACAGGTTGTTACAGAGCAAATGTACGTTTGGTTTCAGTTTTATAGATGCAATTTTCCATCACAGAAACCATATCTATTTCTTTTATGTGTATCACATTGAATGGGTTTAGATAGTAAATCAGGTACAATTTAATTATAATACCATATAAAGACCTTTAAATGAGAAATGGATGTTGAACATTATTGTTTAATCTTATAAAATGGTGAATTTTAAGCAAATTGACATTTCTACCCTCATTATAATATTTTCTATATTCTTGAATTGTAGAGCTTAATCAGTATTACATAAGACTTGATAGCATTTTTAATTAAATCCTAATCAAATTTTCATTTGTTAATCAATGCATATATTCCTTTGAAATTATCATGTGTCCTATCTCAGAATTAGTTTTCCTAGAAAAAGTATCCATCCCACCATGAAAAAGAAACGGGGATTACAAAACTTAATTCTTCTGTAAAGATTTAAAATACTAGAAAAACAAAATTCCATAATGAAAGCAATACAAAAATTTCACATTGTATATTGCTTTGTAAATTGTGAAATGATAGTAGTATCAAGAAAAGCTACAAATGCCCCCTTAGGCCTCCTCTGCTTAACAAAAAATTACGTTAAGAGATAGCACCGATGTGCTTCAGTAGTTTTCCTGCTTCTTCAAGTATAAGGCACAACTATGGTTCCAATTGGGGGAAAATGAAGAATTAACACCAAGGGAACTCAGAAGGTGGATGGAAGGCACAAAGAGATGAGCTAATTATGACTTCTAAGAACCTCATGTTGACACTGAACCGTCAAATGGTCAACCAAAGATTGCAGCAGTAAGCCACTACCTCACCTCCCACATAAGTTATAAAACAAGGGTTGGGGAGAGGGACCTGGGTGAGAGAAGAGACAGGGAGGAGAAGGGGGAAACATGATCAAGTATTGAGGGGAGGGGAGGAAACAGGACTGAAATCCTGAGGACCAGGAGAAGGAATGGAAACAGGCAACTTCCTGCGGTAGGAAGTGGGGACTCTCTAGACTGTACTAGAGACCTGAGAGGTGAGAGACTCTCAAGACTCAAAGGGGGGACCTTTGGATGAAGTGCTCTACAGTGAGGAGGGAAAACTTGTAGAGTCCACCTTCGAGGGACAGACAGGACATCAAGTGAAGGGATGTGGTTGCCATGCTACAGTCAAAAGTTCTAACCTAGAATTGTTCCTGTCTGAAAGAATTGCAGCAACAAAATGGAGAAGGGCATGAGACAAAGGAGGTCCAGTGACTGGCCCAAATTGGGTACCAGCTCAAGCTGCTGAAAGAGTCAATTGCAGATACTAGCACCCAACCAATGGACAGAAGCCAAGAATCACTGGCTGAATTGGGGGAAAGCTGGAAGAAGCTGAGGAGAAGGGCAAGCCCATTGAAAGACCAGCAGTTTCAACTGACCTGGACCCCAGAGATCTCTCAGACACTGAGCCACCAACCAGGCAGCATACATGAGTTGATAAAGAGTCCCCCAACACATATAAAGCAGAGGACTACTGCGTCTGGCCTCAGTGAGAAAAGAATGCCTAACCCTAAAGAGACTTGACGTAGGAGTGAGGGGTGGAGACATCCTCTTGGAGGGAGGGGGTATGGAGTAGGAGTGAGGGGGTATGGAGTAGGAGTGAGGGGTGGAGACATCTTAGAGGAAAGGGGTATGGAATGGGGAGTGGGTCAGGGATCAGACCAGGAGGGGAATGAAGACTAGATAGACTGTCAAAAGGATTGAAAGTAAATAAACAAACAAACAAAAAAAACAAACTACCCCTCTTGGACTAAAACTGCATTAAAATTAGAAGTGTTTATCTTCTGTCTGCTCCTCTTAGAAAATGTTTATGACAAAATCCTATGCAGAGACATTGCTCCTCTTTACATGAAGTCAATTTCACCATGGTCCTTATCATTTTTATTTCCTGAGAGTTTATCAAGTGCTTTTTTATAGAGGTGAATATTTAATTTCCAAATTTATTATTGATTCATTTAAGGCTCAGTCTTTGCTTCTACTGGCTTGTCTTGTTTCAATTCAGACAGATTTCTTGTCAAAAATCTTGCTTCAAGGTTGACTGGCTTGAGTGAGTTCTCACTATTATGTTTTCCTTTTGTACAGACTAGAACACTTCATAATCATAAAAACCTGTTCTCCATTTTCAACCATCAAATACACCTATGTGGTGTTGACAAGCATGTGGTGTTGGATATGGACTTGTCATCAAAATATGCTGCACGGCCATTTTTTCTTCTTACCATCATAGGGAAGGCCTAAACATGACCACTAGAAAGCACAATTACAACTCCTGCTTAATAATTTCTAAAGAAAAAAGGTTATATCAAAAATTCCCAAATTATGTTTTATGTTTATTTATTTTGTTGGGTGTTTTGGTTGGTTGGTGGATTGGTTAGGTGGGTGGGTGGGTGGGTGATTGGTTTCTTGGTTGGTTGGTTGGATCTCTGTGGAGCCCTGACAGTCCTGGAACCTCACTCTGTAGATCCAATTGGCCTCACACTTACAGAGTTCTGCTTGCTTATGTCTCCAGAGTGCTAAGATTCAATTCAGGTACCATAACACCCAGATACTATTTTCCAATCCATTCGCCATCGTCCTGAGTAGTTTAGATGTCAACTTGACACAAGCTATTATCATTTGAGAGGAAGGAACATCGATTGAGAAAATGATTTCAAACTGAGGTAAATGTGGAGAGCATTAGTGACTAATTTGGGAGGGCCCAGCCCTTTGTGGGTGGGGTAATCCTTGGCCTGGTGTTTCTTGGTTCTATAAAACCACCAACCAAACACATGGAGAGACCCATGGCTTCAGCTGCATGTGTAGCAGAGGATGGCCTTGTCAGGCATCAATGGGAGGAGAGGCCCTTCGTCCTGTGAAGGTTTTGTGCCTAAGTGTAGAGGAATGCCAGGGTGGGAAGTCTAAGCACCCTCATAGAAGCAGGGAGAGGAGGGATGGGATAGGGGATTTCCAGAGGGGAAATTGGGACAGGGAATAACATTTTGAAATGTAAATAAAGAAAATATCCAATAAAAGAAAAGGAAAAAAAAGACCAATCAGAATGAGAAAGCCTTAGGAGCAAGTCAGTAAGCACCACCTCTCCACATCATCCTCTTCGACAGCTCCTGCCTCCATGGAGTTCTTGCCCTGCATGAGTTCCTGCCCTGAATTCTGTGGATGATCAACTGGTCAACAGTGATGTGGAAGAATAAGCCAAATAAAACCTTTACTTCCCTTATTGCTTTTGGTCGTGGTATTTCATCACAGCAATAGTAACCTTAACTAAGAAAACCATATTTTAGATTCGCCAATTTTCTCAATGAACTCACTCAGCAATTGGAGGGGAGGGTCATACATTGTACTTAGTCCCATGTCTGGTTGGTCATTAATCTGAAATGGTTCCTTTGCTAATCTTTATCTTTCATGCCATTGATGTTTTTGAAGAATATAATAAAGTTCCCCGTAATGTTTCTAAATTTGAGTTGATACAATGTTTCCTTGTGATTACATTTAGGAGGTATTTGAGTTTATGTTTATGCACTGATAGGATTTCTTCTTTTGTAATTCAGCAGTCAGTGGAGCCATACCTTGAGCTAATACAAATCTTTCATCAAGTTGTACTCAGTAGTTTTAGACTCCATTGATGTCTTGTGCTCAAATCAATTATTATAGCAATATTTTTCCAGACTCTTCCATTCCTCCTGCATATATTGTTTGGCATCCCGCTCCTAACAAGAGTTTCATTCTCTTAGGTTTATTTATTAATTGGTTGATGATTTTTAGTTCAGAATTATTTATTTTTCTATTTGCTACGAGTGATAACCTATTATTGCTCTCTTGACTCATTTAGATTAGGAAGTTGTGTAAGATTTAGCTGGCGTGTATGCCTCGAGTTGTCTCTTTCAACCAAGTCTTTTCTAACTGGGTGTGAGGATGCACACATTGAAGCCCCAATTCCAGCACTCGGGAGGCTGAGGCAAACTGGTTACTGTGAATGAAAATCCAGCCTTGTCTACATAGCAGTTCCAGGCCAGTCACAGAGAGCCTTCATTAAACAGAAATTGCTAAACTTTCTTATGGTAATATTTTCTCAGAGCATTAAAGTGCTAATATGACTCTTGGTTTTCCAAGAAAACATCTTACTAATGGTTTCAAGTCACAATTTTCTTTCTGATGGAGCCTTTGGTGGAACCAATTTTTTTCAAGTATTTTTTTTATTAATGATAAACTCATTGACTCAGAAATAATATCTGATTTTGATCTTAAGCCAAGTTATGACTTAGCAAATGAAGGAAAAATGAGAAATCTTGATCTAAAGGAAACACGCTTTCTTAGGTAGTTATTTTTTAAAATAACTGCAAAACAAAAACAAAACAAAAAAAACAAAAAGACATTCTAAACTTCTTCATTACACTTAAATAAAGTTATCTGACTTCCAGAGATAATATCTCTGAAAAGACATTGTCATAAAACTTTCCTTGTCTTTATCTGGAGCGGAGTTGTTATCAATTATGTCTACAGATAAGACTGTGTTAATCAAATAACTGAACTGATGTTAAATAGGTACAATGAGTTCTGGTTGGTGAATTTCTTTCCCTTGGTATTTGATCAATGAGTCTGGAACTTCACTACTCAGTCAACACCCTTGGGCTGTCTGACTCACCTATTCTATCTCAAGAGGTTTTAACCATGTCTTCTTAGCATGGGACTCAAAAAACTGTATTTTTGTTGGTCAGCCCAGTTGATGCTGACACAGAAGATGCATCCCTCTATCATGGAGTCTGGTGTGTTAGTCTCTGGGAGCTACTGTTACAAATTTCCATGAGGTAGGTCGTTTAACACAACAAATGGTATTCCTCATAGCTCTACAATTAAAGTGTTGACACTCAATCCCTCCTAGAAGGCTCAATTCCTTCTCAAAGATCTAGGAGAGACTCCAACCCCTGTGCTGTGTTGTAGTGATTTGCAGCAATCTCTGACATGTGTCACTGAAGATAGGTCATATTCAACTTTTGCCTGTTTCTGTTTTTTAAATTTTCCACTGTACCTTTCTTGGCCATTTTTCTCTAATGTGTATGTGTGTTTTGCATGTATGTGTGGAGTGTGCTATGTGCATGCTTGGTGCCCATGGAGGTCAGAAGAAAGCATTGGCTCCCATGCAACTAGAGGGAGGTATCAAGTACTGGGAAGTAATCCAGGCCCTCTGTAAGAGCAGCAAGTGAGTCTTAAACACTTAGTCATTGTTTCAGCCTCTTTCTACCTGGATCTTATATACCTTCCTCATATTTTTGTGTGTTATCAAATTTGCTCCTCAGAGCCATACACACTTTTGTGACTTGGGGAGCAGGAGTTGCTGGGGTTTGAACCCAGGGCCTAACATATCCTAAGTGAATACTTGATTCACCCCAGAACCTTAACTCTGGGCTTCCACCATTGTAGTTCAGAGCAGAGCACACTCCTATCCAGTATGATCTCATCCTAGGTTAAATGCATCTTCAACAATCTTCATATCAAATTAGAACTTATTCAAGGGCATCAATTAACACACATCTTTCAATCTACTCCCACAATAACAGTAGACCTTCAAAGGTTGTTTGTTTGTCTTTATATTTCCCTTCACATATAAACCTAACCAAATTAATTTTTCTTCCTCTTCTTTCACATACAAAATACAAACTGAGTTCTTGATTATTTGCTTTTCTTTTCTATGTAGCCCTGGCTAGCCTAAAACTCTATATATAGACCAGGCTGTCCTTGAACTCACAGAGTTACACCTGCCTCTATTTCCTAAGTGTAAGGATTAAAGGTGTGAGCTACCTTATCTGGCTACTTATTTGTTTTAATTTCACAAGAAGTGCTATTCTAATAAATGAAAAATCCAGGTTCCTAGAAAATTAACATTTATAGCTGTACAACCAAATCCTTTTATATATATTAATTATATTTATCATCAATGCAACCCTAGAAGGCAAGTATAAAATGACATTACCGTTTCATAAATGAATAAATGGGGATATAGTCCCTAGATGTCAAAACTAGCTTGTAATTAGATTTAAACTCAATTATCTTGTTTCAGGTTGCCTGGTGGATGATTCCTTCTTAACGATTTATGACTTTGCTTTCTTCTACGTTGACACATGTGAGAAATGCATGACCCTAGCATGCAATGCCTATGTCTTCATGATTTGAATGCAGCAACCTGACTACCATTTCTGAAACAGCCATTGCGGCTGAGCTGACCTTGACTGGTCAATTTGTTTTAGAAAGTAATAAATAAATAAAATAGAAGCTTAGATCTGTGGAAATAAATATATACACACACAAAAAAAATGTAGAAGGTGAAAGAAAGAACTGGTATAGGAGAAGATCGAAAAGGGGGAAAGGAGAGGACTGGTCAAAGGAAATAAAAAGGAAAGGAAAGCAAAGCAAAATGGCCCAACCCAGCTTTAAAATGATCCTTTAGTTTTAAATGTGTCATTAACCTCTCAACCTAAGGAATAGCATAACATTCTTTAGACCGGCTTTGTGTTTCTCTGGATATAGGAACTGACTACTTCTTTACTTTTCCGTGTGTGTGTGAGTGTGTGTGTGTGTGTGTGTGTGTGTGTGTGTGTGTGTGTGTCTGTGTGTGTCTGTGTGTGTGTGTGCATGTTTCCATGTGTGTAAGCACACATGTATGGCCAGGTACACACTCATCTGTGTGATGGCCCAATGTTGTAGTGAGACATCTACCTTTATGTTCACATTTCTAAGTCATAGATCCTTTTAATTCTTCTTTCTCTTCCTTTCATTTTCTTCCTTATATTCTATTCACTCATATTTTCTTTGAAAACTCATCTGGACGATTCTCTGTCTTCCAGGCTAATGAAAAGAAGTGGAGATGCATGACATGGTGGCACATTCTTTTAACTCCAGGACTTGCCAGGCAGACTGCTGTGCATTCAGAGTTGGTCTGGTTTATATAGAGATCCTGAGGCCAACCAGAAATAATAGGGATGCCCTGTCTCTGAAGTAGAAAGAGGAGGAAAAGAGGGGAAGAGAGAGAGAGAGAGAGAGAGAGAGAGAGAGAGAGAGAGGAGGAAGAGGAGGAGAAGAAAGAGGAGGAGGAAGAAGAAAAGAAGGAGGATGGAGAAGAAAGAAAAAATCAGAGTTGTTTCTAACAATTAAAATCCCTTCATCGTATGCCACCTCCTTTGGCCTGTATTCACACACATGTGCACACAACACCTTTAAAAAAAAACACTCTAATTTATTGTTGTTGTTGTTTGTTTTGTTTTGTTTACTTTTTTTGTTTTGGGGGTTTCTTTTGTTTTTTGTTTGTTTGTTTGTTTGTTTTTGTTTTGGCTTCCCACCTAGGTCATTGTAGTCAAATTCGTAAGCACATTTTCTATTACAGTTTAAAGGATTTCGGTCTGGTAAAATGCCCTTCAGAGAGAGCCAGTTTAAAATAGTGTTTAATCGTTTGTCTATGGATTTTCCTCAACTTTCTTTTGCTCGTTTGATCCCGTGTACCTTATAATATTCAAAAGAATTGCTTAGGAGGCATTAAGTCCAGGAAAAATGTGAAGAAGGGCCAGCCAGCGAGATGGCTCAGTAGGTAGAGGTGATTGCCACCACCTGAGTTCCATCACCAGGACCCTCTGATCACACAAACACTGTGGCAAATGTGTGTCCATATCACACACACACACACACACACACACACACACACACACACACTACTGAAGTTAAAATAAAAGAAAACACATTAAGACACTCTCCTTCTAAACTGTTGAAAGTTAAAATAAACACTCCTTCACAACATTTTCCCATGAAAGATTTTCCACTAAGTCCACTTAAGGCCCAGTCAAATGTGTGTGCTAAAGCACTGGACATGAAAACTCCAATTAGAAGAAAAGGATAGCTTCTCAGCTAGAGTATCAAAATTTCAAATTACTAAAGGGATTCTGTATTTTATCCCCGAGTGTATGTTCTGGGAGTCTGAAAAATGAAGGCTTGGTTGACTCAGAAACACATTAAAGACAAAGAAAGGATAACAAGTATGTATGTTTATAAAGGCACACACGGTTGATTTCAATTATCAAGAATGTGTCTAACTGAAGGTGTGTAAAACAGAATGTTGGGAAGTCTGGTAGTTCTCACTAGATGCGCTGAACATCATTCACACACGGGACTGTTCTAATGTTACTTCTGTAGGGTTAGAGTAGCCCTGTTTTCCGATGACTAGTAAGTGTTAAGTTGCTTGTTTTTCTTCCCTAAACAAAGGGCCCAAAAGTATGGCCTGTACTTTGCTCTCTCTGGTGCACTATTGTGCGGGATCTGCCGGTCAAGCGTTTGGGTGTTGAATACAAAGAGGCAGCCTGTCCACGTGCTCTTAGTAGAAGAGCGGCTCTCTCCACACTCTGCATGGGATGGAACGAAACTGCGTTTTGTCCCAAATTAAAAACCCTGACCTGCGGGTTCTTCAAGGAGAAAAGGATTTCCGTCCTTCAGACGAGACATCTGGGTCCTCTGCTTCTGCTACTAGTGCTTTTAAACCACCCTTTTCTTTATTCCCATTTCTCCACCGCGACTGGCAAACAATTTAAGTGTGGAAGTATTTCATCCTGACTTTTTGTGACGAATAGTTTGAGGAAGAGGGAAGTTTATGATTTCCCAAGCTGATATAGTTATCTTATTTTCATAGGGTTTAAAGGTCCCTCTATGTCTTCAAATAATTTTAATAAGCATATAGAAATTGCCAGCTGGCTAATCCTGAGAATATCCCTTCTCCCTGTGCATTTCACGGAAAGATCCTGTGGTCAGGAATTATAAAGCTTTCCGTGCACTGACCAGTAGGATTATAGCCTCATATGGCAATGTCTACCCCCCCACCCCCATCCCCTGCCGTCTTTCCCTGGGTATTGTCAGTACCCAGTCATCCCTCTTAAGGATGTCGAAGTCACCTTCACCCTGCTCACCAGGGAGAACGTCAAGACTAGCTCGCACTAATGAGCGAATCTGGAATTGAGACATTACATGCAAATCCATCAGTGTGATTAAACTGAACACCCACACTGTGTGTGCTCAGTAGTTTCAAAGAGCCTGGCTGCTAAAATGGCTTCATATTCTTATACCTTTTGGCACCCTCCTAAAAAAAGACGGAAGGAAACCGAATTCTTCCACCGCTACAGATGGACGAAGGCAAATCCATGTTAAGCAGCTATCAAGTAATTTGAAGCATCTCAGGTCTGCTGATAAGTCGATAGCTCTATGCAATATTTGTAAACATACAAAAATACAGATAAATGATATATGGAACAGACCCTACTAAGTTGCAAATAAAGTAAAACCTCCTTAAATCAGACTCACTCAGACTAGAATTTCTGATCTTCCAAAGGTGTGGCTAAGCAGAACTTTGCTTTTACCCTATCAATGGAGAAGACTTCTGGAACAAGTGAGTAGTGCAAATGAAAATTACAAGGGAAGGATTTAATCTTTGAGAAATCACCTCACTTCTCGTGTCTTCATATTTGACTATTTGATTATTATTATACACAGATATCTAGGGGACAGTTAAAAGGCATTTTCACATATCAATCAAAGTAGATACTCAAAGAGACCCAAGTAGGGGTCCTTAATTATTGAAATGGACTTTATTTTTTATACTTTAAAAAGAAAAGCTGCATATCTTTCCAGTACTCTATGGTTTAATTTTCTCACAAATGAATGCATATTTTTGTGTAGATAATACAGATTACAGATTAACAAACTATTAACATGTTGATGTGTTCATCCTGCTTTTGATTTTTTCAAGTACTCTGAAAAAAACAATATGTGCATATTTGTGTGATATGTATAGAATGTGTTTACATCCAAAATATAAGTACAGTGACTTTGGCTGGGTGATGGTGGCACATGCCTTTAATCCAGGAACTCTGAAGGCAGAGCCAAGCAAATCTCTGAATTGAAGTCCAACCTGGTCTACAGAGTGAGTTCTAGGACAGCCAGGGCTACACAGAAAAACCCGGTCTCAAAACAACGGCTTAGCTTGGAATTTAAAAAAAAAAAAAAGAAAAAAAAAGGTCAGCTCTGCCACAATCTCACAAGTTGAAACTGAGGTCCAATTTTCAATTTTCAGGTTTTTCCTGTCTATAAAATCAAGAGGGATACTCTTACACTCACCTGGCATGTCAGGTTTATTGTAAAAATAAAAGCAGATTTTTTTTCTTCAAGTTCCAAATTCAAATTGCATGTCAAAAAAGCAGAATGGAAATATAATTATTTTCTCTTTGACTGATAACTCCCCTTGTTGTTGGAAGTGTTGATGATGCATATGCAGGTACCCATTTCAAGTTCATTCTTAACTGAAGAAGGTACTGTGTCCTAGAAAACTAGGGTGAGCGAAATTGAAGAAACCTGTAAATGCTTTTTTCATTTTACTTACCCACAGAGTTAGAAATTAAAACCATAGCATATGCTAGAAATGCATAGAAAAAAATTAGATTTCAGTCCTTTTAAGAGTTGTTTTTTAAGTCACTAAGTAAAGTTTAAATAAAATTTTCTTATCAACTGTGGTGGCATTTTCCTTTAATCTTAGCACTTTGGAGGCTGAGACAGGCAGATTTCTTCAACTGTGAGGCCATTCTGGGCTACCCAAAGAGTTCCTGGACAGTCAACATAGTGGGGAGGCCCTATATCAACAGCAATAAAATTCAATAATGACCAAGGGGACAGAACAAAATAGAATGTGCAAACCTCACCTAGAAATCCAGGATGGAGTCAAAAGCCTAGAATGGGGGCAGAAAGGCTAGAGACTATCGTAGTTCCTTTCTGAAGCCTTTTAGTAAACTAACAGATCGTCCTGACTTCAACTGCAAATACCAAGCCTGGTGGTAGTGCCTAGAGACACAGAGGCAGGGGCATCACTAGAGGACACAGAGCTAGTTCCAGGACAACCAGGACTAGCTACACAAAGAAACCATGTGTCAAAAAAATAAAGGTAGATAGGAAGGAAGGAAGGAAGGAAGGAAGGAAGGAAGGAAGGAAGGAAGGGAGGGAGGGAGGGAAGGAGGGAGGGAGGGAAGAAGAGAGAGGAAGGGAAGAAGGAAGGAAAAATGGAAAGGGGGTAGAAAAATGGGTGGGAGGGAGAAGAGAGACAGAGAGAGAGAGAGAAAATAACTGCAAGTACTGGAATAATATTCTTCCTTTCAGGAGTAAAACACTTGTTTCCTAGAATATGTCTGTATTCCAGACTTCAGTAACTTCAAGAATTTGAGGCAGACCAACTTTATTAAATAGACAAGCAATTCGTCTGTGCAATATTTTATGTGGGTTAATACATAATCTTTATCATTCAAGCTTATAGTATGAAATACCTGTAGAGATAAACTTGTATAGAATTACAGAAACACAGAACATGGGAGACATGGGATAAAATACTCTCAGAACATAAAGTGTTATTTTTGCTATCTTCGTTGTTGAGGGGAATCACCAGGGAATTTTTTGAAACAATCCTTGGGTCTCAGATCAAATAAATCATAGAACAGGACTTGAATACTAGTATTTTTCAAAACCCTCCCAAGGGGGTAGACAATGTTCAGATACTATGGGTAGAAAAGTTGAATAAATAATTGCACCAGGAGGTAAAGAAGGTAGAAAGGAAAATTTCCTTGAATGGGGCAATATTTATACCAGATTTATTTGCTTTTTGACATCACTGAGACCTAAAAATATGCTTGGTTTTTGTTTGGTTAGTTCGTTGTTTGTTTTGTTTGTTTGTTGTTTATGTGTTTGGTTGGTTGGTTGTGTGTTTGGTTGGTTGGTTTTGGGTCTTTTTTTTTTTTATGCCAAAAACTTTTCTGAAGAGTGACTCTTATTCCAGAGACTGTGAGAACCAACCTTTCTGACCTTTAAAGTTCTAAATTTCAAGAACTTAAAGTAGCATTAGATTATCTTAAGAGTCTAGATCACACTACACTTTAGGAAAAGATTTGATATCTCAATCTGGATCAAAGTTGAAATTGAAAGAAGACTCAGGTTTTGTGGCTCCCAAGTGGATGGACTTTATGATGCTATTTAATCTTCTGTACTTTTGGAATTCTCATAGCCATATCCAGGAGTGTGGAGTTTCAGAATGGTGCTTATGATCTGAGAATTCAAGGCCTTATATTTACTTAAGTTTCTAGCATACTCACAGTGCCATCATATCTTTTCTTTTATTTCTTTCTAAGAATAATAAATCTTTTCAGACACCATTATAGATGGTTGTGATCCACCATATGGGTGCTGGGAATTGAACTAGGGACATCTACACTAGGCCATCTTTTATTTCTAATAGTAACTAAATATAGTGGCTATTCCTGGTTGTCAACTTGACTATCTGGAATGAACTACAATCCAGAATTGGAGGGCTCACCTGTGATCCTGATTTTGAGGCTGGGAGATACAAGTTTCTGACCTGGATCTTAATATGGAGATCTTGAGGCAAAGTGGGTATGAATCCCAGGAGCTTAAGGCAAGGAGATCTCCAAGTTCAAGCTCACCTGGGACAAAGCAAGCCACAGATTCAGGCATGGTGGTACACACCTTTAATATGGGACACACCTTCTGCTGGAGATTTACGTAAGGACATTGGAAGAAGGAAGAGTCTCTCTTTTTCGCCTGCCTGTCTGCCTTGTAAGACTGAGGCACTGCTAGATCCTTAAACTTCCATTCACAGCTGCTGCTGATCATTGTTGGGATAAGTCATAACTTCTATGACTCTAGAGAACCCTGACTAAGACACTAAATAACAAAATAAATAGCCTTTAACATTAGGGAGGGCAACAACAATGCTTTCGTTGTATTACCTTGACCCTTCCAATCTCACAGTTCTCATCACCTTCTGCCTAACACCCAAAACTGTGGTACTGCTACTCTTGCCTTGTATTCTGCTATCCTGATCTCTGAGATCAGAATTAAAATTTCATCCTTTAAAACTACTGAAATGGAGAGGTGACTCAGGACCTGGGTTCAATGCCCAGAACCCACATATCAGCTCACAACTGTCTATAATTCCAGCTCCAAGGCACCTTACACCCTCTCACAGACATACAGATAGAAGATCAATGTAAATAAAAATAAGTGGGCTGGAGAGATGGCTCACTGGTTAAGAGCACCGACTGCTCTTCCAGAGGTCCAGAGGTCCTGAGTTCAAATCCCAGCAACCACGTGGTGGCTCACAACCATCTGTAATGAGATCTGATGCCCTCTTCTGGTGTCTGAAGACAGAGACAGTGTACTACTCATATATAATAAATAAATAAATATTTAAAAAATAAAATAAAAAATAAAAATAAGTAAACCTTTTTAAAAAACTGACCCCTCTCTCTAAAATCTAATTCAAGCCTAAGATCTACTATAAAGAAAGGAACACTTAAAAGTCGGTGATAGTTAACATAGAATGTCAACTTGACAGGATGTAGAATCAGGTACAAGAGAAGCTTCTGGGCAAATCTCTAAGAGATTTTGTAGTTTAATTGATATGGGAAGATCACCTTAGCTGTGGGCTGAGGTCTTGACCCAGTAATAAAAGAAAGTAAAGTAAGTTTTGGCCTTCATTGGACTGCAATGTGACCAGGTGCCCCAAGTTCCTCCTACCGTGAAGTCCCCATCATGATGCAACTGAGAGTTCAACCAGTCCAGTCTTAAGTTGTTTTTGTCAGTGTTTTGACACATCAAGGATACAAGGAACTAACACAGAGCCAAACTCTAATTGCAGTTCTGCCAGGAGTAATGTGCATGAGATTAGACATGCTTTTCCCCACTTATATGTAAAATTAAGAGGTCAGGCTGGATAGTATTAAATAAATGCTTTCCATGGGAAAGTTCAAGTCAATGCATTAGCAATAGTTCCAGATGCACTCGAGGCAAATAAGAAAATGTACTAGGTTAAGAAGAAGTTGAGCATCTCCGTAGCATTTCCAAGCCTTGTTCACAGATGCCAGCATTCATCTTCACTGCAAATGAGGTTGAAAATGGGGCTAGATGCTGAAGCTCGTGTGTGGGTCCTAGGTTTGAACATCACCACAAACAAATAAATAAAAATAATAAATAAAAGTCACTTGAAGCTTGATCTGACCACCTTCTTCTTTTAGATAGGACTTTTATGTGTCAATATAACTTATCTTAGAGGTGACACCACTCAACGAGGGTACATTATGCAGAATCTTGTCACATTACATATATTTGACTCTGGATTTACTAGTCCCAGAAACTTTCCCCTACACTGCTGTGGTTCATCTGGAAAAAAAAATAGTTGCAGTTCGTGTGCATTATTCCTCTTCTTGGATAAGCTATATGTATATAAAAGAACATGTTGCTAGGCAGAAGAAGGCACCATAAAAGATATTGTTTACATTGCTGGGTTAGACTTAGTTCTGTATTCAAGTTTAAATGGTGGATTTAAAACGACACAAAGACAAATGTCAAGGAAATTTCAGTCAGTCTTAAAGATCACATAATTTCAAGCTCCCCCCAAAAAAGTGTCTGGTAAGCATATTCAACCACACTTTACAGGTTAACCAAAGCCCAAGGGGATTCCTGGCCATGCTTACCCAAATAAACTCAGAAGAGGTGCCATTGCAAGACTGTACACTTCTTCCTCTTCCCACATATCTCTTCATAGGCCCTTTCTAAATCAATCAGATAGTAAGCATCATCTATGTCTTCATAAATCCTTTTTATGTTCTTCGTATGATCAGGTACCTTTAGACCCAGAGTTTTCAGGAAACTGGAAAGCAATATATAGCACTTGATTGGCATCGTGGATTATTTTATTAAACCAACCCAGGATATGGAGGATGGCAGGTCCAAAAGAGACTTAAAATCATCCTCATCTTCCCCATAGCTGAAAAGGGCCACAAAGGACCTAGCTGATTATAAGGTTAGAAATTATGTTTTCAAGTTCCCATCTGGAGGCATGTTTGTTTCTTGCTGTGTAAGTTTGCTCCTGAGTTCTTCAATGGCCTGTTTTGAAAGGGTGCCATTGAAACAAATGCCTCTGTCTTAAAGACCTAAAAAAAAAAAAATAATTGAAAACAATGTAGGGCTATAAATGTCTGTGCCCACAGCCAAGATAAAAAATGCAAAGTCTGGGCCACCTTGCCTTTAATTTTCTAACTGCTGTTTTGTAAGGCTGTGTCATGCTTCTCAGTTCAAACACGCTTCGGTTCTTTATTATTCATGGACCTTTTTCTCAGTCAGTGGTGTTGAATAATAAAACAGCCTAGGATCAAATGGGCCAATTCTCCACGCCTGACACCAACTGCTACTGTTCACTGGGCTCTGCCAAGCGTTGCCTCTGATAATGAGTGGGATTTGGTTAAACAGTAAATTAATGAATAATGAAATATCCAGGTTGATCAGTTAGAGAGCACGCTTGCTTTGCCCTGGGCTAAATGCTTGGGGCAGAAATTACTCTCAAACGGCACTTGCCTGGCTGCTGGTCTGGATAACTATTTTACAGCCTATTGCTTGACAGAATGCTGGGGGGGTGGGGGTGGGAGGGATAGTCAATGGGGGAGAGGAAAGGAAGGACAGAGTTATTAACAGGGTGGGGGGGAGAGAGGAAGAATAACCTAGTTATCACCTTGTAGGTTCCTAATCTCCATGTGTAAGAACAAAGTCACAAATATGATCTGGAGAAGTCAGAAGTCCAAAATTCCCAACACATGTCTAACATCAAGAGGAAATGAGGAGTGAAAACAGTCTCTTTTGTGTGCTTATGCGCATATGTGATTAGAAATAGAACCATTGGACTATTCAACTGCAAATGCTTGTTTTTGTGTACACATTAGAGTGGCAACACGCAGAGCAGAGCGACGGGACCATCCAGTATCCAGGTGATAGGAAAACTCAGTGCTCATTTCCAGGCTCCAGGCTCTGACTCTTGGACACGCCCACTTCTACAAATTAAGGTGACTGTTTCAAATGTCCTTCATTAGAAAAGACGGCTCCCTGCAAGTGAGATTCTAAAGACTTATAACTACAGCCACAGATATTTTGTCATGTTTCGGCTGCACCTGTGAGCTTTTAAACTGTTAAGTAGTGCCATTCTTTCCTAACGGAGCAGCTTGGCTCCGTGACGATCAGACCATTGTTGCCCTTTTCAAGAAGCAAGCTTTGGATCATCAAAAGAACACAGCTGAGTGCCGTAAGGACAACATGTACTGAGAAAATGTGGGACTTTTTCAGTCTCAACATTTGTTTTTGGACATAAATTTCTCTAATTGGTTATCTCTGGAATATCTCATTCTTTCAGATCTTTGACCCTTTCAAATTGGCTCAAGATTGGTGGACTTTTCAGTTTTATATACTGAACAGTTAAATCCATATCAATAAATCGATTAGCATGTGGTGGGTGAATATATATTGTCCAGGGAGTTAACATTGCTTTGCTTTGGGGTTGTGTTGAGAATGAAGAAAGAGATGTGTATCTCATGAAGTTGTTATGAAAGTAAGAAGTTCTTTAGGGGCTTGGGAATTAAACTCAAAACTGGCCAGGAAAAGGCTAGATGCTGTCTTCTCTTCTTTCCCTGATAGAGAAGTAACAAATGAATCTTTTTAAGATCAATAACCACCACCAACTAATAAAAACAGGGAAAGGAGCAACATAACTGCTTGCGGTTTGCATTCTTCTTTCTATTCCTGGGGCCTGAAAAGGGGAAGTCTCAGTGGATGGTACTCCTCTAGATTCTGCCTACAAAGCTGTGTCATCCACAGATATTTAACCTCTGCACTAGTACCCAACCCCTTGCCAAGAAAAAAAAATGAAATGCTCTAATTGTCTTTATTACTTTCAGACACTGGCCACGAAACACAGATGTTCAGTATTGAGAATTGAAGGAAGGGTAAAAGGTCACAAGGAGGCAGATCAGTTTGATCCTTCTTCAGATTATGTAGCTCTGTTGTCTTGACTGGCCCCTATCATTCAAAAAGAAAAGAATATTTGAATAGAATACAAAAGCAAGTGACTCACCAGTGAGCCAATTTCGTTAGCTGGGCTTGTGCCTGTGGCTCTTTATCCTGCATCCCTAAAAAGTGGGGAAAATGTATGACCCAGCAAAGGCAGCCTTGAATCTGCTTCATCCTTGAAAGTACCCGGTCTTTAAGAATCCATAACTACAAGACTTCCACCCACAAAGGAAGAGGGTTAAAGTATAAGACATTTAAACATGGAGTGGGTAGAGGCCGGCAGATCTGAGTTCAAGGCCAACTTGGTCTCCATAGAGAGTTCCAGGACAGCCAGGGATACCCCATCTCAAACAAAATATAAATAGATAGATAGATGGGTAGATAGATAGATAGATAGATAGATAGATAGATAGATAGATAGATAGATAGATAGATGAGACGAAGAGAAGCAGGAAGAAGGAGAAAACAAAAACAAGAGCTTTAACACATGGCCCTATCAGGACAAAGAAAATTGACTTGGGTAAATGTTGCTTTGTTGTGTCTACTCGATGTTTACATGTTTACTCGGGATCTGCAGGTTCAAGCCTGAGCTCATGTGTTGCATGCAGCTGTAGTCCCCACCTGAACTGCAGTCCCCAAGGCATGTCTCTCATCTCGTCACCTGGCAAAACCACCTGTCAGGGATAATATTTATACCCAGTTCATCCTAGTCAAAGCTTGATACTTTAGTCTCCCAGTTAGCACAGTCACACACACACACAAAGTTTCTTTGTCATTTGTTTGAGGGGACAGCCCAAGGAGGACTGAAGTTTGGTTTGGTTTGATGCTTGCTCTTTTTGGCTTGGGTCCCCTCATTCTTGAACCAGCTCCTCAGACATTATACTTCTACCTGCAAGGAAAAAGCAATTTACAAGGTTTTTTTTTTTCTTTTTTAAATACGCCCTGTGTATTCCACTTCCTTAGAAATTCGATTACAGGTTACAGTCTGCCCACCTGAATAGCTATCAGCCCTTTTGTGCTCTAAGGTGATAATTGAAGGTTGGGATGTCAGAGTCCAGCTTATCCGGGCTTGATGATACATACCAGTCTCTGTAGTAAGACCAAGTTGGGGGAGTTTCCATCCTAAAAGTGTGATTCTCTTTGCAGTCCCAGAGAACGTCCTGTCCCCACCTCTCTGTACCCCACCGCTCACATGCCAGTTTGTTTTCACTCACACACACCACTTGGGACATTTGTCTACTCAAGTAGAAAAATCCTGACATCCCACCGTCGCCACCACCTTTCTATTTCCTCCTCCCTCTTAATCAAATGGCCGCTGAGCACGACTTGGTTAATGACATCTGACAACCACATCCTTGCAGTGTTTGCTAATATCTGAAAGCAGGCACGCCTGGGACGTTAACTGGTGGGCCTGGGCAGGTCACGCTTTGGTAAGGGCCTTCAGCCATTATGAGGCTTTTTCTAAAATTTAAAGAGTGATTTTATGCAGAGGCCTCTCTGGGCAGCAGGTGTAACTGTTCCGTCCCACGACCTCCCCGCTCCTCTGGCTAGAGTCAGCTCCAGTATGCCCTTCGGAGAAGAAACATGTACCAATAGGCCCAGAACAAGTAGGTGGTGATCGCTTGGGACCAGAGTCAAATACGTTAAAGTTCTGTGACAAAACTACTCCCTCGATCCGGATTAGAAGCTCTGATGGGGGGGGGGGGGGATGGAAAGAAAGAAACGGGGAGGGGGAGGAATCCTATAGGGGTGCTGCCCACGTGGCAGCAGTTTGCAACACTAGATCCCCAAGTGGCGCGCAGGAGAAGCCCTGGCAGAGGCACCGGGCCAGCCTGGCTGTGGCTGCTGGGGATCCGCCCTAGAGCGCTGCGGCGTTCGTGCGCGTGCAAGGGCAGGCGGGCGCGCCCGTGACACCCAGTCAGACATCCAAAAGAATGCTCACAGATGTGGGCTGCGGGAGTCTGGTCCGCTGGCTACACGCAAGCTGAGGAGCGCGCGCGCAGTGCACGCGCCTGCAAGCCGCTTCTGGGGACCCATTACTTCTTCCGTACCCAGTCTCTAAATTGAGCAGTTCTGGTTAGGGTGGCGAGTAGGCTAACCCGGGGGAGAAGTCAATTGGGCTGCACCAACCAGTGACCTTGGGGAGAGCCATGAAGAAACCCAAACTAGAAAAGTGGATGCCGAAAGACATTTGACGGATCTCATCTTGAGCGAGCCCTTCAGGTTATTTATGAGGCCCGATTTTAAAGTAGTGGCTGCCAGGGACGTGAAAAAGAAGCTCACCCCAAGCTATGAGAGGAAATACAGTTGCAAGAATGCTGTTTATGACGATATAAATCAACATGAGGCTTGTGATAGGGAGTAGAAAGAGAGAGAGTTTTGGGTAGAAACTAAGAAACAAAATCACGGAGAAAAAAATGAATCTCACCCTCTGAGTCCTACCCTACCCTCCACCCGATCTGCGTCAAACTCCTTGAGGGATCAGGGAGAAGTGAGAGGGGAGAGCGCACATACGGTCCTGGGTGGGGTAGGCTAGCGTCTTCCCTGAGTTTACAGGAGGACCCATTAAAAGGCCAGGAAATACATGTAAATAAACAACTTGGAAGATTTATGGGAAAGACTTCAATTTTATAGGACCGTATTTATAGAGCTCTGCCGGCTCCGTTATAAATAGATTAATGGGAAGCTAAAATTAATGGACTTGTGCGTTGCACGTTTAATTTCTGAGTCTTCAACAAGGCAGACAACCAAGGCAAGCTAGGGTGTCTTGTCTGGAAGCTGTAACGGACCTTCTTGCAAAGGAGAAGACCTACAGGACCATCAACAGCCTGGTGGTCCCCCTCAGCATCCCCACCCCCATTCCGCGGGGGATGGACAGGGGACCAGTTGTTTTCAAATAAGGAAAAGGAAAGAACTTTACATTTCTAAACCGTAAAACTTCTATCTTAATGAGGACCTTAAGCCAGTGATAGGTTAGAGGAGGCAAGGTAAGTTTTGTGGCTGCTCTGGTGAGCTTCAGGCACACAGAGAGGGCAAGGACTCCAGCTCTGGGAGGCGGGCAAGGTCAATCCCACGAGCTCTGCTTTCCTAAGGTCTTCTATGGTCTTGTATCATAGTGATGGTTGCAGCTCCCAACCATTCCTTCTCCCCGCACATCCTGCACCCTCCATTTCTTGCCCCACAGTTATAGTCTCTCTAGATCTGGAGTTTGGCTTACACGAGTCATTGACTTCTTACCAAAAACTAGTGGGCGAGTCATGCTGGTCCAGAGTTTGCCTGCAGGGTAATAGTTCAGTTTTCTCTTTATCCAAGGCTGTTGCATCCCTTGCTGTAGGAACTCACCATACAGTAAAATTACCCACAACACAACTCTCTCTCTCTCTCTCTCTCTCTCTCTCTCTCTCTCTCTCTCTCTCTCTCTCCCTCTCTCTCTCTCTCTCCCTCTCTCTGCCCAGTGCTAACCTGCTCTACACTCTGTTAAGCAAATGAAAGGGAAGTCCAATGCTAACACATCTGAGCAAGAGACTAAAGCACTAAAGAAAACTAAAGTGTTCTTTTAAGCTATATAGATCACACACCCTCATAATGACACTTCCTGTGGAACTTCTTCTGTTTTGTTTTGCTTTGTTTGGGTTCTTTCTTCCTTCCCCTTTCCTTCTCCTTTTATTTTATTTTATTTTTGAGTCCACTGTTTACAGTTCTAGCCATAAAAACTCTCCTCCCTTTAAATTAATACAGAATCCTAGAACTAGAAAGACTCGCATAAAACTGATTCTTCCAGCTCTTCTGTTTTTCTCTACAGGAGACTCTAAATGGACAAGACTCCTTTGAAAAACAGAAATTTTATGAGAGGCGTACTATTAATTACTCAAGCACCAACTATATGTTACATACTCTTGCATAATCTGAGCTCAGGATGTACCATTTCTCTATTATGTACTGGATGTTATTTCTGCTTTTTATGATTATATTAGGCAATGGAGGCATAGGAAAAGACAGATAAAGCCCGTGATGCTCCAAGAGACGCAGTGTCTCATACAAACTGCAAAATATCTTGAAGGACCTTGCTTTCCTGGCCTCCAGGAAGATATTCCCACCTTGGGACAAAATACAGATTGAGACATTCAGTCATTGGAGCTTAGGGGGTTAAGCTAGTGTCCATTAACCCAAGCGAGAAAAGCTAGCCTCCTCAGAACCCAGATAAGAAACAGCATCCTAAGCGTGAACCACAATTCTATCCTCTTCTTTGGCCAAGGGAGCATTTTCATCATTTATTTCCAGAGACCCTTACTGAGGAAGCAAAGAAGAGATTCCATCCTGAAATGAACCACTTAAACACCCCTCCACCCTCACCCTACCCCCAAGGGCAGGAGCCATCACCCAGTTTTGCAACAATACCTGGGGTCACCTAGCCCATTCACCACCCACAGTAAGCATCTTGAACTAGGACTCAGCATCTTAGTCACTCAGGAAGTAAATATAACACGTCTTTTTTTTTCTTTTAAGGGTAAAACAAACAATAAGATGTAGTTAATATGAACTTTTATTACAAATATGATTGGGACTAGTATCCATTTGAAATTTTAAAAGTAAAAAAAAAGCACCTCCTACTAGAAACTAAAGTGTTCATTTTTCTGATAAGCAAAATTTATTGTATTTCTTTGTAACAAAAACACTGTATGTACTTCAGTGAGGGGAGGGTGCAAAAAGAAGAAAGCCTTTTGCTATATCTCTTTTCTGTCTGTAGAATGATACAATGTCCTTGTTTAAGGAACTAAAGAGGAGAACACAACAAGAACACAACAATTTTTTATTTATGTAAATCAGATTAACACTGGACAACAAACCAATTTCTACCCAATACCATAACAGCTTGTCTATAAAGAACAGAAAAATTCGGATAGGATTCTAGCTAGGGTCAAGCGTTTTTTTGTTTTTTTTTTTTTTTGTGTGGTTTTTTTTTTGTTTTTTTTTTTAACCACCCATTCACAGAGGTATAGATTCACAGATAAATAATCCCAAACTACTTGCTCATAATATTTACACATTCCCATTAAATTAAGCATAAATAAATATATACAAACTTAACACGGATACCCTCCAGAGTGCTCTCAGGAAGAGGCAGTTGGTACCTCTTGACTGGGTGGTAAAAACAATATTACTGAATTAGAGGCCAACTCAAAAGGAGAATCAATGTCTGTATTTAAAGAAGAAATGGTGTTCACTCCGTTTTTTTTTAAGAAAAGAAATTCCAATACTTTTTTTCTTTTGTCAATAATTTAATATACATCACTAAAGGAGGGGAGCTCTTGTTTCTCAGAACTCTTGAGGCAGTGTCTGATGGTCTAAGGTCATCATTTTCTTCCCACAGAATGTATTACACGTACAGGATATCAGGTATGGTGACAACTTTTCTATCAATACACTAACTAGGGATGGATCTTGTAACCATAAAGGAAGTGTGTAGAAAAGTTGGGGTGTTGGGGTTTTCCATTCGACCAGCTTCCATAGGATATGAAATAATTGCTTAAGAGAAAGTTCCTTGGGCAATGCCAACAGAAGTCGGATTTTTTGAAAGCCCGTTGAGCTCTTTATATAGGGTTGGAGAAAGCTAGCGGTGAAGAGGTAGATAGGGTTGCGGGAATAAGTAAGAGGCAGGTGGGCGCTTGCAAGGTAAGTCGGGGAAAGGAAGAAAAGAAAGTTACCTCCTAGTTGGGTTGGAAGTTAAAAGTTAAAGGTCTCTGGAGAGGGAATCCTCACTAGGAACAAACTCCATGAGACCCAGAATACAAGTAGGAGAATGTTTCATTCAAAAAGAAGGGGCTAAAAGAGCCTAGAGAGAACTCCAGTACTTACAGGCTTACTCTTCAGTCTTTAGTTACTTGGTTTTGGAACCCAGCATTTAGTGGGGGCGTGGCGGGAAGGGGTTGAGGGCCTAGATAAGGCGTCTACTGAGTGCAGGGGAGAAGATGGGGCTATAACTCACCTGTTTGGTTTGAAAACAAAACTCAAAGGGTCTGGCCTTAAACGTTTTCCTTGACTTAAAAGGCAAACTCTTGTGTTAATCCTACTGTTTATTGATTTAAACACCCCCCCAAAAAAACAAATCTTTTAATAACTCAATTATCAGATAAATGTAGCCGGCTTAGCTAAAGACAGCATGGGGCGGAAGGTCCGAAGTGAAAGAGGGCGAGAGAAAAAAAGACAGAAACAGAAGACAACACCGGAGGTGGGGGAGGGGGCTCAAACCCGGTCTATCTAGCCGCACCTTCGCGATGCTCCGGTGGACACCAGGGCGTCTAAGGGAGTCTACCTACCCTAGAATGACAGTTCTTATTCATGTCCACACTTCAGGAGAGTTAGGGTGGGGACAGTTTCCTTCCTGGCAATAAAGAATACATGAAAGTTTCAAAGTCCTTGGACTTTTCCAAACTACAGCCTCTCTAAGAGTAGGGCCGGCCGGGAGTGACCGCTTGCGGCAAAGGGGTTTTACCGACGGAGCTCTGGGATCCCTCCCCCCAGCAGCCAGTGGGGCGCCGCCCTTTTACCTACTCGGGAACCAGCCTTTCTCAGTTGCCTTAGCCCTTAGGGTGAGGCCGAGAGCAAGAAGGGACTGTGCGGCTTGAGCCCCCAGCAGCTGCTGATTCTATGTCCTCAACACCACTGGGCTTCAGTGGCCCACATGTTCTCAGGACCTGCACAGTAAGAGCAAGGCGCATCCATCGCGTCTCTCGATGTCACACGCGTGGGGCGCGTTGCCCTGCAAGGAAAGGAGACGATGTTTTTCAATGTGTTTTCTGCTGGCCTTGTGCAATCAGAATTCAACTAATGCAAGCGTCCAGGCTCTCGGACAAAAGGGGTGGGCTTCTAAACTGAGGAAAGATGTGAGTCAATAATTCGCACAATGCCTTCTTTCCTGCCCTTTCTACTCCTTTCAGCTTGCCTGAGGCTGTGTCCTGAAAACCTACCGGACTCAGCAGCAGTTAGAGACAGGAAAGGAGATGTTGCCTGACCTCTATTTTTGTTTACAACCTTCCTGGATCTCAAACCCACTCACTTTCCTTTTCCTCAAATAAAATCCTTTGAGCAAAGCCCCCAGAGGGTCCCTAAAACTGAAACCCCTTCCCTTGCTACAAAATGGATTGGAAAAGAATAGGAAGACTGAGAGAGAGTCCAGATTATTGGGGGGAAGAGATTGTCTGTAAATCACAGAAAACATGTGAATGTTTATCCCAATGGCTTTTGTAAAGATTCCCGTCCAGGTGGTTGTAAAAGAACCACGTGTACCCAAACTAAATGTGTGCACCAATCAAATACTCTATTCCTTGATCTTGTTAAAGGTGCAGGCTTTACTTCATGGTAATATTAAGACGGGGCATAGTGAAATGTTGGACTAAGAGAAGAGAGATACATTAAAAGCATGGAACTTTATCCATTGGGAATATTCTCAATGTATCTGGACATGAATTCAAAGCTGAAATACAAGCTCGTTCCTTCGCTCTGTGCTTTATGGTGTGTGTGTGTGTGTGTGTGTGTATACATCATTTTGTGCACCAAACTAGACACCAAAACAACTGTGTGTCTGAGAAGGAAAACTGTTTCATTCATAAAGCAGAGTCATGGTAGTTTGACGACTGTCTTCCCCAATTACGTCAGCAGAACTGCGTCTTTCCCCATTAGAACATCGGTCCCCAAAGAGTCCGAGGACATGGAATTCATTTTTTTTTTCAGTTAAGACAATACCATTAGAATATAGGTTCCCAAGCAAGATGCCTTCCTGACTCGACCACCCTTAAAATGCTTTTTGCCATGCCCCGCCCCTGCTGGAATTTCCCCCGTTGAGGTGCCTTAGCAAGAAATTCAATGCTGCTCCCCAACACTGGCCATTTCCTAAATGATTCTCTTTGAGCTTCTTTAAAGAAGTAAAACCTGCCGAATCTGACACGGAGGCTTTAACTTTAAAAGGATCGTTTTTTTTTTTTTTTCTCAGTACCTTATAGATTGTGTAGGAAGCCCAAGTCTTCTTTGAAGAAGCTCATAAACCATGCGGGTAAAGCTTTGGGAAACAGAAGAGAGTAAATGGTACATACCCCTCCGAAGGAATTACATACTAATCAAAGTTTTCATGTTTTGTTTTTTCTTTCTTTTCTTTTTTTTAAACTATATTTCTAGATGACACAAGTATAACAAATGCAATATTCTCTGTGAACAGGTGCTGTCACGTCTGGGAACTAGTAACATCTTTCTGAAAGGAACCATGATGAATCAACTTATCGGTTTCCTCTGCCGCGGGAGCCTCGGCTCTCAAGACTGGATCAAAAGCTCGAGCCTCCGCCTGTCCCCCACCCCCACCCCTGGCCTCCCTAATTAAACACACCGGGGCCGGGGGGTGGCGGGGAGGTGGGGACTTGGGCACAGGGCTGTAAGGAACGCAGGGCGAGGTCTGGATACCAAAGGGGCTAAAGTCGGAGAGGCTAATCACACTGGTGATCACCCAGCAGGTTCCCCGTCCTGCTGTGAGGAGGGGGAGAAAGGGAGGCAACAGTGAGGAGATTGAGGAGAAATGGAGGGCGCGGAGTGCGAGTTTCCTTAAGAAAAAAAAATTAAAATTAAAACTTTAAAAGTTCGTGCGTCTCAGTCAACCAGCTCTCAAAAGCATTGACACCAACGTTTCTCCAATTTTCTTCCAATAAGTTAGCGTGTTCTCATGTTTAGTCTCACGTTTATTTTCCAAAAGGGGGATCATAGTTTTCTTTTATTATCTGTATTACTAAACTCGAAAGAACCGAAGTGGAAAATCCGGACGGTTGTCTCCACGTGTATCTTGAAATAGACACCGAGAGCTGGTTTGTTGCTCCGTTGTACGCCTCAGTTTTTTTTTTTAAGTTATTTAGCTTTCTTTTAAAATTTTGATTGTATGTGTATTCTACCTAATATAATTCTTCCAAAGCCAATCCAATATGTTAAAGCTAAATTTATTTTTTTTCTGTTTTCCTTTTGTATTTAAAACATTTTCCTTCTCTTTAATTTTTTTTCATTTCCTGTGTTTCTCCTCCTTGTCGCCAGTTTTACTACCTGGGCCTTCCCCAGACGTGTGCCTGTTAGTGGTGTTGTTCAAGAACATCTTGTCCATGCCTTTGAGAGCCTCGGTGAGATAGTTCTGCAGGGCGGTGAGCGCAGCGCAAATGGCCGGGGCACCGAAGCCGTGCGTGATGAGACTGAAGTGCGTGAGACAGCTTTGGATGCCCGGCTCCAGGATGGGGCTGGGCCGGCTGTTTCCGATCGGTGTCCGGTCCTGAGCCAGCAGATCCGTAAATTCTTTACAAAGTTGCCTGCGGAAGGGTGAGGGAAAAAGACAAAAGCACCCTCAGAGTTCTAGTCGCTCGCCTAGAAAACCAGACACTCACACGAGCCCTGAGGCTTTAGGTCTGAGCAAGGCTACCCTCCGCGATTCCGCTCGGTTTCTTTCCCCCAGGGCGCTCCCTCACCCAGCAGCTGGGACTAGAAGGAACTCAGTGAGAGTAGGAATGCACGCCTCCCACCACCCCACCCCCTCCACACCCCCACTCCCACCCCTACCAATTTCCCCCTCTCTGTTCCGGGACCACCTGTATTCTGGTTTAGGAAATTCGCTAGGCAGTTTAGCTTTTGATTTTGAATAGTCAATGGTTTCTAAAACCTGGCACTTTTGAAGAATTATTTTCCCTTTTCCCGCCTGCCTTTCCAACCACTAGATATCTCTGTCTCTGTCTCTGTCTCTGTCTCTCTCTGTCTCTGTCTCTCTCTGTCTCTCTCTCTCTGTCTCTCTCTCTCTCTCTCTCTCTCTCTCTCTCTCTGTCTCTGTCTCTCACACACACACACACACACACACACACACACACACACACACACACACTGAAAGATTTAAGCCCCTCAGCCACAAGCCTGTCCCTGGCATAGAAGCAGATTGCTGTAGCCTTGCATGGCCCAGGGCAAAAACCTGTTTATTCTAGGAGAGAATGCTGATTCCATTCCAAGTAAAACCCTTCTACCTGCAGCACTTTGGAAGAAATATCTCTTCCCTTCTTTAAAAAAGGAAAAAAAGTGACCCTCTTTTTGCATATGTGAGCTACTAAAAATCTTTGTGTAACAGGATTGTTGTCAATATAAAAGGATTTCCTCATCGTTTAAATAAAACTTAGAGGTAAATGGTTAAAACACTGGGGATGATAGATTTTTATTTGTTGAAGGTTTTAATTTCCTCAAGGCACCTACAATTTAGAGTACTCTCCTAGCCTTAGGAACCCCGTGTGTATGGATTGGGCTTCTCTGAGAAATTTTTAATATAGGGAATGAATGGGAGGGGTTTAGCCCTGAAGGTCAAATGGCTTGGCTATGCTGGCAGACTAAGGCATAGCATCCTCTGAGGCCACAGCCTTCTCAGATTGGCAGGCTTCCCCTGACCACCTTCCTACACCCAGCCTCTGGTTTTGTGGGATACGCAGGAAAGCAAACGTGCATAGCAAACTGGACCTATACAGTCAAGGAAGGGTTGAACAGGCACCTAGCAACCAACCAGTAACCTGACTCTCAGGTAATCAGGGCAGATTTCTGGGTTTGAAAGACCCTTGGGGCACTCTTCCCTGGGGTGCTGCTACATTGCCTGGGGCTAGTCATAAACCAAATGAGGAACTCTCTTTCTCCACCCACTGACAGCACCTGAGAAAGATTGATATTTCCAAGGCCTGTGGATAAAGATACCTTTTCAGGTCTCCATTCGAAATATATGCATATATCCCTCCAAGTCACTGTGCTTATCCAATAGAGCCTCTGTCAGTGACTCGCCCACCTTTCATCATTCTGATGTGAAGGGTTTGGGGATTGGTCCAGAGATGAATGAGTGTGTGTGGTGGGGGTTAGGGGTACAGGAAAGGGTTTAGTGAGAAAGTCTTCCTTCCAAGTTGATTCTGATAATCCAGGCTAAAGAATAGTAGTCTTAAAAATCATAAGGTTTCCAAACTGGGGGAGGGGGGCGTCAAATCATCCCTTTAAGAAATAAGGAGGTTTTTGTGGATCTTGTTATCTATTTTCGACATGTTAGTTTGGTTTGTTGATTATCTTATTCTTCTCTGGATTCCCCTGCTTCATTTATAAAGTACAACTGGTCCGTAAGATCATATACCAGAGGAGGGAACCAACAAAAAAAAAAAAATCTATTCTACTGCTAGATGATCTGGAGGGAAACCTTGGAAAACAGGGGTGAAGCCAGGTCTTGATCATTGGTTGAAATCTTAACTTTGTACTCATTTCCAAAGTGCCAAAAAAGGAAACTTCGAAATGCAGAGAATAAATACTTAAAGCTCAAGCATTTAAAAATTTGCACAGCCCAAGCCAGGCTCTGTAAGCAATTAAAGTTCTGGGACATTAATATTTTTTGACCCTGCGGAAAGGGGCAATCAAATTCCAATCACGTCTCAAAAACATCTGGACAAATTTGAGCAAATGATTTTTCAGCCTTCCATATATTTCTTTAAATTACGCTGTCAACGGAACAAACCGCGTCCTGGAACGCTAAATAAATGAACGCTGCTGTTTAGGCCGCGCCTGTGACAGAGAAACGTGCTGGTGCACGCAGCGCCGCCCACTGCAGGCCTGAGCTAGTCATAAAACACCAACAATATGACACGGAAGCCAAAGACAGGAGTAAATCAAATAAATAGAAAACCCACTGTAAATGTTCAAATGAGCTCTAGACCTAAATTTGGCCGGAGATTTACTGTTTTCCCCTCTGGAGTTGTAGTAAATTTTACAAGTCTGTGGAAGATGACAAACAGCAACCTTGGAAATGGAGTAATTAGAGCTGTGGGTAGAGATGGGCGTGGGTGACATATAGACACCCTGAGCGAACACATATTGCTGTCCCCCTGATGGCAAGGGATGACGCAAAGCCCAGAAAGAAATATTCACCTAGGCATTTGGGAAGAGACATTGAGAAAATCTGCTTGACACCCCAGAACTGTTCGGGGAACTGTTAAAAATCTACCTTCTCTTGTTGTAAACGGAGAGGAAGAGTGAGATATACCCATAGCCCCTCAAATCACCAGCCATCACGAACTCCCCACCCCCACCCTGGAGGAGCAGACAGATTCCTACGAGCCGAGCCGGTGGTTTCCTGGTAAGGCTCTTTCAAAGCACTCACTCACAAGCATAGTTTCCTGGGACCTGGGTCCTGGAGGGAGTCCTGGACCAGTTCCCAGAGACTTGGAAACTCACTTGGTGGCCAGCAGCATATTCTTTCTGGAGTGCAGATCACTGGGGTCCGTGTGCTGTCTGTTCAAATACTCAGATACGGCTTTAGCAGGGAACTCTGTTTCACAAATATACCCAAAATCCCGAGCTAAGTGAACCGCTTCCCCTGTAAGGAGAGCAGCAGAGAATCAATGGCTAGGCTAGGTTGCTAACACCTGAGGCCAAGGCACTATACAACAAAGTAAAACCTGAGATGACAGATCCACAACGTAAAGATGAACTCCATAACTCAAATGAACAGAACAAATCTTATTCTACCAGCCTCTGGCTGGGCCAGGCTCTAAACAGACACTGTCCCTTCTCAAGAGACATGGGGCTTCCTGCAGATAACTCACATTGGCTTAGGGGGAAAGTAGCCTAAAGTACTTAGATTCAAGAACCACCTTACGATTTAATTTAGACATGTGGGAGGGAGGGGATATACTACCCAGACTCCTCCCTTCTATTTAAAACACCAGTTGCACCTGCTTGAAATAAAATTTAAAAGTCGCCACCATCTTTCTACAGTTCTGTTGGCAAACAGTCTCATATTTGCAACTAGTTGGTGTAAACAAATCTACATATGAAATTGCTACGTAGCCATAACTGTATGCAACATGGGTGTGTTTTGGGTTTTAAGATGAAATCTATGGGCTGTGGAAATTAATAAATTGTGAAAAAGATATTTATAGTCTGCAGCAGCAAAATAATTATTTGCCCTGCACTTTTCCTAGCTGTTTTCAGGGCTTCTTTCTTCCAGAGTTTTCTGTCATCACCCTCCTCCTACTTAAAGACTTTCCTCTGGGCAAAAATGGAACTGGAACTGCAGACATCAGGCCATGCTAGACAGTCCATAGCGTGTCCTTCTGCATATGGTATTACCTTTTCAAAAGCACAGCCTTGGGGGTTTGAGGAAAGATCACAAACACGATAAAAAAATAGGTGTGTTGAATTATCTCAGGAATACATTACTCTGAGAGAAAATGACTTACTTTTAAAGATATAATAAGAATAGACATCAAGCCTAGTGTTTACAAGGATTCATTGTATCAAAAACCACACAGCAAATATTGTCCTTTCAGTGTGATTTCTAGTTTCTTTTTTCTGTCTTATTCTCATGCTAAGATTACCTGCCTGTTTTCAAATATATATATATACATATACATATATATATATATATATATATATATATATCCCTAGAAGGCAAAACGGAGGACTGGAGAGATGATTCAGTGGTTAAGAGCCCTGACTGCTCTTCCAGAGGTCCTGAGTTCAATTCTCAGCAACCACATGGTGGCTCACAATCATCTGTAATGGGACCCAATTCCCTCTATTTGGTATGTGTGAAGACAGCTACGGTGTACTCATATACATAAAATAAATAAGTAAAATCTTTTTTTAAAGACAAAATGAAATAAATACCCACATGCTAAGTAAGAAGACTCAACTGCTGCCAAATAGGATTTGAAAATGTGATGACTTAAGGCCTCTGGTGGGAGAGTTTGAGTCAAAGAAACAAAAAAACAAACAACAACAACAACAAAAAAAAAAACACCCAAAAACAAACCAACTTTGCTTTAAAGGTGGTAAAATGCAAGACCAATAACTCTTTGATCTCTTTATGATCATCATTTAAATGATGTAAGATGCTGTACCACAAGAATCAACTTCCTACAAGGGTCATAATACCATGCCCACTAAAAAACAGGACACACAGGAAGAATCCAGAGAAAATTCTCCACCACCTTCCATGGGAACCAACTGGCTGTGCTTCTTATCTATCTCCTCTACACATTCAACTGTAGACATTCTTCTTCTAGACCACATAGTTATTAATTACCACAGCCCGTAGATTTCATCTCAAAACCCAAACTGACAGGCAAGTTAGAAGTTTCTTAATGACACTATGCCAATTTAATTCACAAGTAATGAATTTGCCTTGAAGTTTCAACTCATCTCTTCCTGCATGTTCATAGCCCCCTTCCACAGTTTTCTCTTAAGCATTTGCTGGGCTTACTAAGGTGCCAATAACTTATCAAGTCCAAGTAGGTAAGATGGTCTCGAGTTTTACAACAACCATTAAGACCCATGAACACTATATGCTTTCTACACTTTTCAAGTTTTATTATGTTTGTTTATTGGGGATTGAGTATATAGAAGTGGGGAAAACACCAGGAAGACTCTCTCCTTCCACCTGTGGGACCTGGATAGAGATCAGGTGGTCAGGCTTGGAAGCAAGTACATGCATCCTCACCAGTCACCTGCATTTTGCTAGTAACACTTAGAGGTCAAGTTAGAGGAAGGCAAGGAGCTTTGAGTGCAGCTTGCAGAGTTCAAGCAGAGAATGCTCTGACTTGAAGACTGGGCCTGAGCCCTGTTGAGCAATATGATATCCTATATAGTGTTTGCTTCCCTGCAACTTCTGGCCCCTTCTAAGCAAAAAGACCTTTGAACTTCTCTCCTGCAGCCTCTTGCCATCTTACTCATAAGGGCACAGCAGTCACAGTGATTTCCAGTTAATCATGAAATGTGTGAAATGTCAGCCTCCAGTGGACACTTAAGCTCAGCCACTTGGTGAAATGGCCACAAGTCTTGCTTACCTTCTACCAGGGAGGTGAGTAACGTGACATTTGCTGCTTTGCGCCTGCCCGCGGGTAAATTCAAACCGATTTTTTCTAGCCTTTCTCTCAAGGATCTCCCCCCATTTTTCGATTTGGCTCTGCAATGGCAAGAATTAACATTCTGATTAACCTCAGAGTGTTCCTGAAACAAAGTTTAGACTTAGCAATCTAGAGCCCAGTGGAGCCTGAAGAGGCTTTAACTTGAGGTTAACATTCCCTCCCCCTACCCCCTTTCAGTTATTTGCTGATAGTTTGCTGAGGTTTGCTTAATTTCTGCAATACAGAGCATTTATATATATGTATACATATACATATATATCCCAAAAAGATAAATATTGTTCATCCCATGGATACACACAGGTTCACTCCCTGCTATGGAGACAGTGAGTAGAACAGAATCCAGGCAAACTTTTTAAAGAAGGGAAAAGAAGGGGGCTGGATTCCAGACACCACCAGGCTTCTAAAGGAGGAACAGAACCAAACATTTTAAAGTTTTAGAAGAGGAGAGAAGACTGACTTTTGTGCTCAGATGATGTTTGTCATCATGATAACAACAATTCTAAGACTTTTGAGCTTGTTAATATAAGTACTTTGTGTTCACTATCTCGATAAATTTTATACACCTGTGTTCAGAAATTGAATTAAAACATTCCCACTCTGTACACCAAGGTGGGGTGGTGAGCACCTTTAAATCCCAGCACTTGGGAAATGGAGATAGGCAGATCTCTGAGTTGCAGGCCAGCCTCATCTACAAAGTAAGAACCGCCAGGGCTAGACAGAGAAACCTTTGTCTTAAAAATCAGTAGTAATCATAATCATGATAATAATAAAAAAAACTGAGTATGAAGCTCAAAAGGCTCCCTTGAAAACTAAACCAAACGAGGAGTAAGAGAGGATCTAAACTAAGAACATTCCTAGGTCACACCAAAGCCTAGCTTCCCTGTAGACGCTCCTTGTCTTCTAAGGGCTGGTCAAAAATAAAAGGAAACTACTTATCCCGTATGAATCCCAACTGCTGTACTATTTAGCCAGCCACTTTTAGGAAAGAAAGAAATAGCGAACATCTAAAATGGGTTTTAGCTTCAGAAGGCTTTCTCTCTCATGCAAAGTTCCTTAGCAAGGGCAGTGCCAACGGTCAGATGTTGTCAAGAACTGTTGCAAAGAGGTGGGGGGAGCCATTTCTTCCTCCATTTTCACGAGGAGTCTGCCCAGGGGTTGCAATATTGGCGAGCAACTACATAGCCCCAGGGAATGACTACTAATAGTTATAAAGTACTATTAATGTTGTGAGATGTGATGTTATTGAAAGATCTAGAAAAAGATCTTTTCAAAATGGGAAGCAGAATATGCTAGTGCATTAGTCTTTGAAAACTAGAAAATTGGTGAGGATATGGACCACATGCTGGAAACTGCCTTTTCTGTTTCAAATGAATGTGCTTAGTGGGGAGACTGCTAAAGCCGGAGATGTGTAGTCCGGAGCCTTGCGCTGGCAAGAAAGTGAAAGGTTCCCAGTCCAGAATTGTCTAGGAGGGTTGCACCTGCGCAGTGTGGTCTGGCACCCGTAGAGCGGAGTTGCAGACTGAACCTCTCTCTCGAGAACGCCAGACCCACCACCCTCAGCCTTTCTGCTGCTTGGCACTGGGGATTCACTCAAACTCTGGGTTGCTAGGCAACCGTGACAAACTTTTTCCCTCAATCTCCACCATCCTCCTCCACTAATCGCGCACGTGAGTTTGTGTGTGTGTGTGTGTGTGTGTGTGTGTGTGTGTGTGTGTGAGAGAGAGAGAGAGAGAGAGAGAGAGAGAGAGAGAGAGAGAGAGAATGTGTGTGTGTGGGTGTGTGTGGACGCGCGCGCGCTTGTGTGTCTAGTTTTTGTTTGTTTTATTTTGTTATTTTGTTTTACCTTCTGAGGACGCCGCCCAGGAGAGACGCATTGAGGCATTCAGGGGGCGAGAGCCTTCTCTGAACTTCGCCCACAGTAACTTTGTACTTGGAAGTTGAACTGAGTAGAGATAAGCGGCCTGGGACTGAGCAAAATACCTCGCCGGTGTTGACTGACATTCCTCCCAAGAAGCCATCTTTATTCATCATTAGAGAAGTCACAGATTTGGGAGGGACAGGAACTAGGGAGAGATGGAAAAAGGGGAAAAAAGTTTCCATAAAGGTGACCGGCTTCATTAATACTACCGATGGTTGATAGGACAGGACAAGTCATCTGGGAAAGCCAACCAGGGGCAGTCACAAAGTGGAAAGAGTAGGGCTAGGTGGCTACTCCAGTGGTTCCCAGCTGTATTGCGTTCCCAGTGCTCTGAACCGACCCAAATGTCAGCATTCCTCTGGAAACTTACCCCGACCAGAGGACATGTGAGAGATCCTGCCATAGTCCAGTTAGACCTTGAATCATGCTGTGAACCTAGACAAAAACCTATTTGGTCATGTGCTTCTTGTGTGACCTTGGACACCTTGCTGAGAACCTGGTCACAGTTTCCTCCACAGTGCTCCTCAGGATAACACGATCTCATTAGTTACTTGAGGGTGAGGATTAATACCACCGTTCTCTGACAGAAATGGCTTAATGCCAATGATCTTTACGGAAATTCCTCCTCTCTGACTGGACCCAAACTTATGGTCATCACTAAAGATGGGGTGCGTGGGGGGTTGGGGGAGGGAGGAAGAAGTGCTGCTTCTTGCCTTATTAATGAGCCCTATATTCCCCGACATAAAACAAGAGCAAAATCCACTTAGAAATGTACCCACAATGCTCATCTCCAGTAAGAGCAAAAGCAGTGACATGAATTCTGTTTACAAATTAAGGCACCGGCGACTGGTCATTGTTTGGAACAGTTATGATTTACAACAGGTGCCCGGATCAATCAACCAATCACCGTAATTCAGACGAGCGGTGGCGGTCTTGCCTTGCCCCAGTTGTTTCGTTTCAGCAAGTAATTGATAACAAACCACACTCAAGGTATGTTTTATGCAGAAGTTAATAAGAGCTGACAGCTGGTTGCCACTGCGCCCCTGGTGCATTCAGCCTCTCCGGCTTGTATTTCTGTTTAATTGTGTTTCAGTGTCATCTGCATGTCAGGACGACACGACGAAGCTGAGCTAGGTGGAGGGCTAGGGGAATGAGAACTGGAAAGCAACATCCTGAAAGTCTCTCCCTTTGAGCTTCTGGTTTTCTCTACCAGTTACTTCTCCCATAGAGAACGCATTGAAGTATATTATCTAGTTTAGGAGAAAAAGAAAAGAAAAGAAAGGACCTTCCACTTCTACCATTCTCATAAGGGCCAAGTTCTCACCCTGTAAATCTGGCTGGGAAAGATGCTCTCTCTACCACACGGGCTCCAGAGTTTTAGGAGAAAGGACTATAATTCCTTTCCTACAGGACAAATAAGACAACGCAGAATTTCTCTTTCAGTTGACTCTTTACAGGACGGGTTTCTGCATTCAGACTCCATGCTTGTTGAGAGATTTCCAAAAGTTACATGTTTATTAATTTACTTTGGTGTTTTACAAAAACCTTTCAAGAACAGCTTTCCTTAAGGGAGTGGATTTAGACACTGAAGCATTCCCTTTGACCACTTCTTGAAATAGATATAGAATTTTAGGACCTATTGTTGATGTCCAGGACCTGTTCTAGTGAAAGGAATTGTATTAGAAACCCAGTGCATCTTCTATACTGCCATGGGTAAGGACAAGTTACAACAGGGAGTCTGACTTTCTGGACAATCATATTTTCATGAGGGACTGCTTTGCATTTGAGACTAAAGCAGGAAAATGTCAAAGTGTTTTCACCAGACATGTGCAATAGTTGGAGTTGACAATGGTGACTGTAAATCTCTTTGTAAACGGATGATTGGGGTGGAGGCATTTAATTCCTGTACACAGTC
This sequence comes from Rattus norvegicus, assembly GCF_021556685.1. Lineage (NCBI taxonomy): Eukaryota > Metazoa > Chordata > Mammalia > Rodentia > Muridae > Rattus > Rattus norvegicus. The sequence continues at coordinate 36,978,107 of NC_141542.1, read as the reverse complement.
TCCACATGTACTTTTCTTTTCTATTTTCATAGCATTCTTGATATCTCTATTTCTTATTTATACTCGAGTCTTCATATATGATTTATACTAATAGCCAGTGTCATGGCATCAGCTTGGGGAATATAGATAGCCCTTCGCAATTTCACCAAGCAAGCTAGAAAAACAAATTATGTAAAAGATCTCATCAGGCATACTTTGCTTAACATTGCTTAGAATATTTTAATAACAAAACAAGCCCAACAAACTGACGGTTCTAGTATGTGTATTAAGGCCATTATTTCTTAAACAGTTAAGCTATTAGCCAGCATTTCTTAAATCGTACTTTTTCTGGTTTTCTAATTCGCAGATGTCACTTAGCTCAGAGAGCTGTTATACCCTGTTCTCGAACTGTACTGTTGCTGGCGGCCTGACTCGGATGGTAGGAGCTGATCCTTTAGGATTCACCCTTGGGCTGCAGCTCTCTACATAGACATACAAAAGCGCATGCGTCTACTTCTGTGGCAAACTTCCGTCTTATCAAGTTCCTTCCCGCTCTATCCCCCACCCCACCCCACAAACCTCACAGAGTGAACAGACATGGTTTAAATTATATTTCCCCTTTGCATCCGAATCACCTTCGTGCATTCTATCCTATGTCCTCAGGTTCTAACATCGACTCCTGCCCCTTACCCTTGGCTCAACTTGGAGCCCCAGGACCAGACCCTGTTTCCCTTCCCAGTCTTCTGTCTGGTCCACAGCTTACTTAGCATCTTACCTTTCTCTTGCCCTCACACCTGCTTAGCTCAGCTGATTAACCCCGTATTTTATTCCCTTCTGCTTTCCTCTAGCTTATCAATAAACTCGGAGAGCAACAGGGCCCAGTTGATTTGTTAGTAATTATGAGCACACGGTTCCTGCTCACGGAACCCGGAGATGACTGCGATAGGTTTAAAGCGACAGCAGGAAAATGCTGAGGAAATGGAGCACAACAAGACCCAGCATGAAGCTTTTGGTTCTTTACATGTTTACAATTTTCTCTGCATACATTAAAAAGTGAGTGTTTCACCTCTTAAGTTCTCAGTTGGAAGGTAAAGCCAGCTTCTTCTTGTAACACACACACACACACACACACACACACACACAGAGAGAGAGAGAGAGAGAGAGAGAGAGAGAGAGAGAGAGAGGAAAACTCACCCCTTTCTTTCTCCCATGAATTATTCCAGAAAAGAAAAAAAATATGTAAATAGATTAGTATTTTCTGGCAGTGAATGAACTTTTAAGAAAAAGGAAGGAAAATGGGAAAAAATGCTATTCAGTAGCAGGCTACATAGAGATCAATGGGGGAGAATTTCATTTCTCTTCTAAACAACAACTAACTTCAGGGCAAAACAGCAAGTTTGGGAAACTGTATTTGACAACCCCTGTGTAGGAAAAAGGGGGAGAAATAGACCTGCCAATGAAAGGGTTAAGTCCCACTGGAAGAGGCTGACAACTGTGAGAGGCACTTTTCGAAGCAACCCAGAAGTCAGTGCTTTGAAAATAAGGATGGGGAAGCTATTCCTTGGATTTGCATCCTTTTAAGCTAACCCCTTGTCTAGATTTTATTCCACATGTTCAGCAGGTGTATACATTTGGACACAGAAATTGTGATAAGCACACACACACACACACACAGAGAGAGAGAGAGAGAGAGAGAGAGAGAGAGAGAGAGAGAGAGAGAGAGAGGAGTACATGTAATGTATCCCCCCAATACAAAGTGTTGGCATTCTTTAATGACAGAAGCTGGGAACCTGAAACTTGAATGGGGTCTCATCTTGTTTTCAGCTTGTCATCTGACCTTGAGAAGGTCATTTATCTTCTTCAATGTGTGCACTTGCGGGTTCCCACACTTGGGGCAGTGAAAAGGAATGTCTGACCTTTAGAGTTTTGAAATTCTATGGCTCCTGACTATTCCTGGTGTATGTTCCTGTATCTCTCTCTCTCTCTCTCTCTCTCCCTCCCCTCCCCTCCCCCTCCTTCCCTCCCCTCTCCCTCCCCAGTCCCTCTCTCTCCATTCAAAGTTACTGAGAGGAAACACACACCTTATAGGTCTGATGGACTCAGACTCTTGGTGTGAAATTCCTTCTAGGCAAGAAGGAAGAAAAAAAAATTCCACTAGAACTGAGATTTGAGATTTGGCTTTTTGTTTTGTTTTGTTTTTTTAATTCATCCTCTCCAAGAAAACCCACACCAAAGTGTTCGTGTGGAAAAGGGAAATGCTACCACCCACCAGAACTAACGGGAAAACATGGATGAGAGTGGAGGTTGAACTGAAACTAACCAAACAGGATATCCCTAAGACCAATAAAAAAAATGCCCCAGAGTCACAGCATTTGAACCTTGGACTCTGGCCTCAACAACCTTTCCAAGAAATTCTGACATATTTTCTGCTGTCTAATGTGTCGGACAGACTGCATAGTGGTCTCTGTTCCAAACGCCTGTTCTTCAGGCCAAGGTAAGCCTTTTAAGTTAAGCTAGAGGAAGATGGTAATGATCATAGCTGGGCACCCCCAACCCCCACCCCACTCCACCCACATTCCTAATCTTAATGGAACTGAGAGTTAAGAATGATTTTTTAATGTCTCGTTGGATTTTTAGACTGTTAATGTACCGAATCCTTCTCATTATTACTTTATTGATTGCTCATTGACCAGCCCCCTTCAAATCGTATTAACCACCCTCTGCCGGTTTAGATTAGGAGAGTTTAAAAAGCACCTTTCATTACTCCCCCCTCCCCAACTCCTGCCACAGAGTTGAGACTAGGCAGCTTAATGGGAGCTCTAATGGGGCAGCTAAGAAGAGAGGGGCCACGGTCCCTGCCGATTGCATTAATAGCTCAAAGGGGGCCAATACAGAAAATTAGCCGTAAACGAGCTCTGGAGATCTTCAAATGAAACAGCCATTTATCACGCTGGCTACCTTGACTCCACTCGTTTGCTCTCTCTACTGGGAACAACTCATTTCCTCTTAACTAAATTACTTCAGAAATGTCAGCTAAGCCCACATAGCAAACATAACAAGAGAGGGAGTCTGTAATGTATTGGGTGATATCAACAGGGAAGAGGAATGACATGGGTGAAGTTTTAGGAGTGGCTATGGCCCAACCTGACAGATACATGCATCTTTTATACCTAGGTAATTAGGTTTTATAAACATAGGAGAGGAGCTGTGTAAATGTGGGCTAGTTGCTGGCCTTTTCCTAATGAAGTATAATTTTCTAAAAACTGTCTCAATGCCCATTAGAAAACAAATTAAGCAACCGTGTCCCCTGCTAGTTGCTGGAATTTAGAATATTCAGTTCAGGAAACTTTCTCACCTCTCTACAGAATTAATCTCACAGAAGCATCCCTCATGGGAATAGGGATATGTAAAGGTGGGAGAAGAGAGGCGGGGCAGGGAAGGAGCTAATGAACCCATAACTTTATTTTAAGTGGTTCCTGGTGAGTTAGAAAAATAAATCAAACATTTGTTCTTTTTTTTTTTTGCCTGTGGCTCTTAAAAGATAAAAATATGATATTAGGACCTCTTCTTTATGTAATAAAGCAAACACTTCCAGTATCAAATAATGGAACTGACCTAACATCCATATTTTATGACTCACCCCAACTCAATTAACATGAGCAAGGGATTGCCTTAGTGTTTTAAGCCATGCCTGCTTTTAAAAAGCTTTGAAGGAAAACATTTGGCAGTTTGAGAAAACAGAGCGAGCAATTTTAGCCAACACTCTTCCTTATCTCTGGAAATTACCTTATGCATAAATATTCATGTGTCTCTGGCAAACACATTGAAAAATGGCAACCAAATGTTTCCCACATCTAAGAAAACCACGGACCTCGTTTTTCTAGGCAAACTAAGTTCCAGATATTTTTATTGGCCTGCCTATTAATAACATTTCTGATTGGTCATCTGCTGGGCACGTCCCTCTGCCAGCCAATTGATGTTGCTAGGATACCAAACCCTGAGCTAAGCTGTTCTAGCTAGCCACAAAGAGGGAGGGGGGAATTAAAACAACAGTGACAATAGGGGACCGGAAAACTCCTCCCTCACCCCACCCCAGTCAACCAGCAGTCACCCAGAGGAGAAGACTCTAGAGAAACCAGTGAAAGTAAGCAGTCAACACATTTGCTAGCTTAAGCACACACCGCGGGCGGGCCAGCCAAAGATGGGATATACCTAAAGAATACCAGGCAACATTTAAAAACCTATCTGGGGCGGGGAGGGGTGGGGGAAGCGTTCCAAAGTCAAAAGGCATCATTCACCTGCCGGTTCCCTCTTCTGCCTCTCCCAGCTATATATTCATGGCTTTTAAAAAGAGAAACTTTAGCATACTTTGGCGTCATTTCCCAACCGCCTCCTACTACCCCAAATCGAGTCTGGATGGATTACTTTCTAAAATATTCTTCTCCTTAGTTATTATTATTGGTTTTGTGACTGGTAAGCGGCTTGAGTGAATCACGCACGAATGGCTGAGACTGGGGATTGTTGGCTCCCAGCCTAAGGACTCTTTTCCTCAAGCTTCAATAAGAAAGGGCCGTAGTCAGTAAAGCTGTGTCTCCCAGTACCAGTCCATAGGATAATTAAAGATCGCGAATGTGTATACATTCGATCTCTTAAATCTGTGCCATGTGACTGACATTCAGGCCTTGAAGCAGCTACTCTAATCGCCAGACATTCTCTTAGTGACTGTCAGAGAAGAGGAGAAAAAAAATTAAGCAGCTGCAATACGCCCGAAATGAGTTATTGTAATTACATTTAATTAGTTTAATTAGTTAATTATTTTGCTTACAGCTGTACAAGAGACTGCAAACATTTGTTAATATCACATGCCCTTTAACAGTGTGGGGTGATTCCACAGTCATAGTAAATCATGAGCGCATATGCAGGAAGATTTAGATGCGTGCACAGTCCGTTGAGATGCACAGCCTCTCAGGATGAGCGTATTTAGCAAAGCATTTGGCACAATTAAAAAAAATAATAAAAAAGAAACAACTCATAACACACAGAGAACTGGTAACACAATTACCACCACCACCAAAAAAAAAAAAAAAAAATCAAACCAAAATACAAGGGGTGGGGGGTGGAGGGGGCAGCTTTCTCCATGACACAAACTTTAACTTAGCCAAATCCGGTTATGAACAAAGTAATAAGCACAGTTTTTAAGCCAGTGCTTCCAGGCCGTTTTCACCACACCATGATAGCATGGTCATGTGAGATGCATTTAGAACGGCTACTTTGCGTATTATGAGGAAAATGGAAATTGCCAGTGTAGCTCTGATTCTCAATTCTGGTTTCTGAGTTTCCCTTCTGCTGGTTTCTATTCCCTGCTCCCTTCCCCCAATGCTCTTTTACCTAATCTGAAACCATTGACTGATCACAACAAACGTTTTAGGTTTTTTTTTTTCTCATATAAAATAAAGACTTCCCCAATGTGAACCTTTATCATAAAGACATTGAAATCTTTGCTTACTTTTGGGAAGGGATAATCCATACCTTTTTTAATGACTGACTGGTCCAATAGGTTCATGCCGCTGTTATTGGCATCTTCAACTGACTGTGAATATAAAAACATCGCCATTCAAATTGACTGGATATTAAAGAGTTCCATACATCAATCATGTCGCAGGAGTTTCTATTATCTCCATTTATATTAATTCACAAAGGGCTGTTTTTATTATGATCCTTATTATATCCAACTTGACACAGAAATGAAATTCACCCAAATGGTAAATTCTCGAAATAGAGGGAAAAGAAAGCAGAACCTATAAGAAACATCTGGGGCGCAGGATTGGCTGTGTTATTCTCTGAAACATAGATATTACACAGACACATAAACTTTTATGCTATTTGTCCGAACGAATTGTGAAAAGTTGGCAAAGGATTTCTCACCAATATTAGTTAAAGCGATTTCGGTTTTCTTTTTCCCTTCTTCTATCCCAGTACATTCAATCCCAGAGCAGTTTTTTTTTTTTTTTTTTTACAAATACATAATAGTTTATATTCTGGGATTTTAATTAAAGCCTGAGCAATTTGGAATGGAATTCAAGCACCGATACAACAGCCTCCAGGACCTCACACCCACTGTAGTCCACACACGTTCCTGTGAGCTGTGAGCTTCCTGCTTCAGGATGATAGTCCCTGCAGGAGAGGAGCCTGGACAGTGTTCACACACCCCTCTGCCATCTAGTGCTGCTGCCTAGCAAGGAGCACACCTGTTAGGAAGGCAGGGACTACCGATACTGATACGGGTACAACACACACACACACACACACACACACACACACACAAAGGATCCTCCCAGACAGCACCTTGCTAATCACAAGGGCTATCCATCTTCAGTTTCATCCCAGAGAGGGGAAGTTTCAACTCGGATCTGGCAGCACTTCTGAGGGAAGAGTTGTTGGAGCTGGTCCCTCGCTGTCAGGACACATGGGAGCCAGGCCTTGTAGCTATGCATTGTACGGTGTCAAAAAAGCAGATTCCCTTCCACCCTCCCCACTCCCATGGAAATACCCGCTGTCCTTTTGAATCTCACAACTGCTTCCCTGGATCCTTTGGAACTTAGGTTTGGACCGATTTGTCACCCACTCTATAAAGAGGTATCAAAAGGGCTTTGAGAGGGAGGTGTCTCCCCAGCACTTCCTCCCCATTCAGGATGCTTCCTTAGACAGGGTGTGAGTCCATGGGGGGGGGGGTGGGAGGACTATCATAAACAAGCAATTGTGGCTTGAGAAATGAGATGTTCTAATCATCAGGGGGTAGGCTCTGCTTATATGTTTCTTCTCATTCTCACTATTCACTCTCCTGCTCCTAGAAGGCTGAGGGTGGGGTGTTTCCTCCCTTCGGAATGTTTTCTATGCTGTAGACTGCCATATAACGCATCTTAATAGTGAGGAGGTACCTTAAAAATATTTCAGGAAACTTGTTCTTAAGTTTCCAGGGGACCCTGTCCCACTCACAGGCATGCTTACCCTCACTTCACCCCTTTCTAAACTCGTGTGTGTGTGTGTGTGTGTGTGTGTGTGTGTGTGTGTGCAAGGGCTGTGGGTCCACCAGGGACAGACCTGTTTGCCTGTTTTGTGGGTGTGAAACCCATCACATACAGGGCTGGACCCATGAGCCCCCACACCTCAAAACCATGTTGGTACACAAATATACACGCCTCATCAGCAACGTCGGGTAGTTGTGGTAGTTAATGAGAAGGCTCTTGTCTGATTTTCTATCTAATTACGGCCGCCTGCTGGGTTTTTGTACAGGATATTCACGCAGCATGCCAGCGCTTAATCGTCACAGGGAGGATCGTAAAGATTTAATTAGGACTGCATGCGGAAGCGCAGAAAAACAACTCAGACTCATAATTACTAGACTTCTTTAGTTAAAAGTGATACCAGGGGTTGCTTTAAGACACAAGGGTGTGTTTGAGTGGTGTGTGTGTGTGTGTGTGTGTGTGTGTGTGTGTGTGTGTGTGTGTGTGTAGGGTTCACTTAATAGCTTTATATGTTGATACTCATGGGTGGCGGGTGGTAGAGATGGTGGGAGGTTAGAGAGCCAAGCTGTAAAGAGTAACCATGGCCAATTCGGCAAGGAAACAAATCCACAACTAGGTGTTCCCTCATTTTCTTGTTCTGTAACCATTTCCTCCTGAGTTTTTAACACTGCCCCCCCTCCCCAATGGGTGAAATGTAGCATACCCGGAACCCAGACAGCGATCTGCTAGTTTAATAGCCCCTGTGAGTAAATTGAAATAGAAATTGACAGGGTTTTATAGTTTCATTTAAAAAATATTAGAAGCATTTGGTTAATTAGCTCTTCTCCTTTTCTGTCACAGGGCGGCGGCCTTGTGAGTGTGCCTCTAGGTCACATGAAATTCCCCCCAATTCGGGACCCACAGGGCCTATGCAGCACCCTCTGGCTTCCAGTGTCCTGAATGCACATTACCAGACCCTTGAGATAGAGCAAGTGACTCTGAGGTCCAGGCCAACCCAATCTGTTATTGCTTCTAGAGACTAGAAGGGTGCAGACACCACTCTTGGGGTTCTTGTTGCTTGGTGTGTAGAGACCTGACAGCTTTCATAACTGCATCTAGATTCAGAACTTGGCAGTGGACTCTTATCGGGGAGTTGAGCAGTTAGACTTCTGGATTCTAGGGATTCAACTTTTCCTTCCTTCCCTATGGCATATGGGCCTTTCCCTAGTCTTATCACAGAGACCACGCTGAGACAAGCCTCACAACACCCTTGTTTCACTACTGAGGATGCCTTGGGCTGCATTCCTAGTATTCCTCCCACCTTGGGCTGTTGGAGAAGGTCCCACAGGACTCCCTACAGAGCCAGGCTTTCAGCTGAGGAAGAAGATAGAAAGAAGTAGGGAGCTCTCTCTAACCCCACAGTCTCTCAGCTCAGACATGATGCCAGGTTTCTTTAAATACTCCATCCAGTTGCATTATTAAATTCTTCCAACAACACTTTCTTTTGTCCCTTTCCTTTGCATTTCGCTAAACATTCAAAAACCCCTTAGAGTTTTGACTTAAAGAAAACATTTCAAAACCAAAGAGATTTGCTCCTAATTTTTGAGAGACTTTCCAGGGTTCAATTGCCTGAGTCCCTTGGCCTTCAGGGTGGAGGTAGAGATAGTGGGTGATGTTAACATCCCCAGTAGTGATGAGGATGTGTAACAGTAGTGGGTGATGTTAGCATCCCCAGGGTAATGGGGATGTATTGTTGATACCTTCATTATTCAGTACTTTGAACCATACTCAGAAAGGTTAATTTAAAAACTTTCCCCCCAGACGCATATTACTTCAACGCATTAAAAAACAGCTCAATATTTCTTTTCTTATATGGTGTTCTGAAATGAACAATACCTCCAGACAGACACAGCTCAGTAAAATCAACAAAAGCATCACTCTTGGTACTGTGGGCGAGTCCAGCGACAGATTAGATGATTTCCTCCTTTTTAATAACAAGGTTCCCCTAAAACAATGACACATCACAGGCCACAGGGAGATGGTGTTTTACACTGTCACCACATTTTGACTGTTCTTCAAAATACACACACACACACACACACACACACACACACACACACACACACAGGAAAGAGGAAGAGCTTGACTACCTTCTCTTTTCCATTTCATTTTCCTTTGCTTCAGAAGTAAGTCTACAGTAATGCCTAACAAACTCAACCATGGCGATGAGATCCAAGTGTCAATTAAATGCTTTACAACAATATTTCTCTTTTCTGGAGACTCGTTAAATTTGGGAGGGTGGGTGAAGCAGAGCTGTTCAGAATCACCCTGACAGTGTTTAGGAATCATTTCTTTGATGTTTCTTTGTTTAGTTTAACTAAGTATTCTCATCCAAGGCAGCCTCCGTTGTGTAGGTTGCAGATGGGATACTGGGTGGGTAGGGATTGTGTTTTGAACCTTTTGTTTTAAAAAATAAACACGTGATGCCTCTTGAGGGGGGATGGTAACCTTGGGGAGGGGCGAAAACTGTCAGAGGAGAGGGCTGAAGGGGAATGTGAGGAACATTGCTTTCTAATCAATTAATTGGCCCTCAAAGAGACGAAATTTCCAAAATGCTATCATCCTCATGGACTCCAGAACCCAATCGCAGCTTTCTCTGTCCGCCTCCAGATCGAAGATCTCCTTATCAGATGAATTCTACTTGGGAAAAGGGCTTTTCCACTTTTGGAAATTCAGAGCAAAGGGGCCATAAACAAATACTCTCTTGCACAGTCCACTATCATTCCTAGCCTTCCACACCAGAGAAAACACCTGGAGCCTTCAGTGGCCCTTGTGTCTTCTTACTTAGAGCTCTGGTCTACAGACAGTCAGCACTTTGCCCACCAAAAGCCAGCGGGACAAGTTCACTATGGGGGTACTCCTGGAGACAACTTCGCTACACAAAGCAACAGAGAATGCACACAAGTCCAGTAGCTGAGTCACGGTGAAAACATTAGCCTTGATGGCAGTGACTGTAAACTATCACAAATGTATTTCCTCCTTCAAGATTTAATTTCCAGCCGTCCTGTCATTCACAAACGGATCTCTAGAAACTGCCTCCTTGTAGCCACACACTCAAACACACACTTTTGTCCTGTCCGGTTGGTCCGGTTCTAAAGAAGTCAACTCCCCCCACCAGAGAAGACCAGGCCGCCCCTCCCCCTTTCCTCCCCTCGCCCCCGGCATTCTTCTTTTATTATCGGTTATGTTTATTTTTGTTTGTTTGGAATTACCTGCACGTCTTCCATGCCGGGATGCCCAAGGCCGTGCAATGAGAGGCTGTCGCCCATGCCGGCGTCCAGGCCGTGGTGTGCGGAATGCAGCAGCACGTCCGGCCGGCGGACAGAGTGGTAGTCCCTTCTGGGGTCAAGGCCGGAGAGCTGGGGCAAGGCTGCCCGGGGCTGGGGCAGGAGAGAGCCGGCTTCTGAACCCACTTCTTGGCGTTGTCGTTGCCCCCACGGGTGCTGCTGGGGCTGATGCAGAGGGTTCAGGGAGTAGGGATCGTTGACGTGGGAGTACGGGTCTTGACTTTGGTGGTAGGGTAGCGGCTGGTAGGGGGGCGGGAAGTAGGGTGGCTGGAAGTCCGATGATGGCGTGTGGGACAGCGGCGGGGCGCTCGAGTAAGGTCCTTGAGACACAGAGCCCAGCTGAGAGAGTCTCGAGCTATGGCTTGGGACGCCATCGTGCCGGTCCTGGGAGTAGAGAGGAGCGAAAGAGAAGAGAAGAGGGGAGAAGGAAGGAGAGAAGAAGAGAGGAGAGGAGAAGAGAGGAGAGGAGAAGAGAGGAGAGGAGAGGAGAGGAGAGGAGAGGGGAGGAGAGGAGAGAGAGGAAGAAGGAAGAAGGAGGAGAAAGAGAAGAGGAGGAGGAAGAAGAGAGAAAGAGGAAGAAGAGAAGAGGGGAGAGGAGAGAAGTTCGGTTTTTGTATAACTTTTCCGGGATAAGGGAAGCAGCAAGAAGCGACACCTTACTTAGACCCCCAAGCTGACTCAGGGCCACATGGTAAAATGTCAATAGTTCCACACGGGAAGCTTCAGTAGACTTAACAACATCAGAAATAGGAAGCTCACCCACTACCCAGCCTAGAGCCATCTTTTGACAGTGCAAAGCAGGCAAAAGGGAAAAGAGAAGAAAGTGTGTTAGGACAGAGATAGCTCAAAGCCTTAATTTTAAAAATGCAGGACTTAAGGGTAGTGTTTGCTTTTCTAAGTGTTTCTTGCCCCTACCTCTTTTAGAGCTCCAAAGTACACCAAATGAAACTTGCTAATAGCTGTGATGCTGTGCTGGTTGAAAAACCAACTTCTGCCATCCCTGGCAGGTAGCTGGCTGGCCCCGGGGCTCGCACAAGCAGGAGATTCCCAGTGCAGGGAGGAATCTGCATGATCTGAGCTTCCAGCTACCCCTCCCTCCCCAAGAGGAATTAAATAACTTAGTGTTTGATTGAAACGGATCTCCTCTGAAATCACACCCTAAGCCCACGTTAAATTGAGTTGTGGTTTGCAGGAGTTATTTCTAAGCTTGCTTTCCTTCTCTCATACTATTCTACTTAGGGTGTTAAAAATAAAGAGTAGAAGTTGGGAGGGGAAGCGATAACTCCCACACGGTACTTTCACCCCTCTCCGGTCTAAGCCAAGTGAGAGGAGAGGGGAAATGGGGAAGAGCAGGACACTTTTAAGTCTCTCCCCCATCCTTCGTGAAAATGACACACAGCAAAGTCCCCTGGTTCTTTCTGTAGAAACAGCCACCTACATTTCCAAACTTCACTGACAAAAAGTTTTCCCGGTTCAGCCTCACCCCCTCCCAGCTGACTCCTGGGAGCTCAGACAGGGAACGCACAAAGCAGAGAGAGGCAGCTGCAGCCTGGACCAATTATGGTGCTAAATTACCAAGCCAAAGGCACTCAAAGGAAGACAAGGAGATGGAGGGACACACACACACAAACACACACACACACACACACACACACACACACAGAGAGAGAGAGAGAGAGAGAGAGAGGGAGAGAGAGAGAGAGAGAGAGAGAGAGAGAGAGAGAGAGATGCAGACACAGAGACGGTGAGAGGAGGAGGAGGAGGCATGCACTTCTGGTACAACGGGAATCCGAACTCACCATGGATGAATAGGTGTGGACTAACATCTGGAAAAAAAAGCCTGGTTACTGCTCAAAATAACAATGAATATTCAAAAAAAATCAAGGAGTCCAGCTGAGAAGCAAGCTGGACACAGGAGCTGAGCTTGAGGTGTTTTCAGGACAAGCCATCAAAAAAAAAAAAAAAAATCCCCCCTCCAAGAAGATTGGAGGTGCCTGTCACAAACAGGCAGACCTGCTCATCCGTTTCTCACTGTCTTTTTGGCCACTTTTTCTTCTGCGGGTTCTTTGGGGCTCCAGAAACAGTCCTCTTCCACCCGAAGCTGGGCTCAGACTGCTCAGGCGCCCCTTCCTCCCTCCGCTTGCCTACACCGCCTCATAATAATTGATATTCATGACTATTAATATTACACGAGTACTTTAAAGGGAGAATGGAGGACAAATGGAGCGTGAAGCAGCAGCAGAGCTCAGAGCTCCTCCACTATTGTAAATGACGTTCATTCAGTGGAGAATTACTAGATGTAATCAGACGAGGGGGCTGGCGGAGGCAGACTGGGGGAAAAGTTGAGCAGGAGAGAGGCAGAGCTTCAATTAACTGAGCGGGGACTCTCTCTCTTGCTCTTGTAAGGCAGCCTCTCGCTCTTTGGATTCGCCAGTGTGGAGGAGCAAGTGCTGGGGGCTCCCAGAGAATGTAGGTGTTCTCGTATCTAGAGGAAGACTTTCCCAACAGGAAGGAGGTGGTTGCCCTGGGTGCTTGTGTGAAGATTGTGAAAAGCAAACTAGAAAGGCACTGCCTGGTCATCTGGAGGGGGAGAGGAAAGTGAAATGGGTGGGCCTGTTTGTTTACGTGTGTTTACTGCGAGCTACACCTACTTTTTCCCCTGAATGCAGAAGAATCAAGTTGTTTTTTGTTTTCTGTTTTTGTTTTTTTGTTTTCGAAGGACGTAGGAGAGATGGGGACTTTTTGAACACGGTGCAGCCTTTTTCCTCTTTAGTGCTTACAGCCTGCAGTTCTTAAAACCTAGATTTAAAAATATATGCGATCGGTCTTCAAGCACACTAACCGATTCCTTTCCAGGCAAAGCCAGGGGCAACAGAAAATCTTTTGGGATGTATCAGGAACCCGTTCAACTGGCCTGACCGCCGTTTCTGTTAAACTTCAACCGTACTCCAGACTGAAATAGGCTCCTTCCACCACGCTCTGTGCGGGTTCTCCGGGCTTTCCAGCTGAAAATTTCGGCAGCCAGGAGCAAGCCACTCTCTCTCTCCTCCCTCCCCGAAGCCTGCTCTCCTCTCCTCCCTCTCCTACCCCCGCTTCTGGCCCTTCTCTCACACCCTCCCTCCTTTTCTTTCCCTCTCCCCTCTCCTTTCTTCTCTCCTTCCTTCCCACTTTCACTCTTCCCCACTCCCTCCCCCACTCGCCCTTCCTCATTTCCCATTTATCCGGTTATTTTTTCATAAGCAAAGAACTGCATCACCCTGACTAGTATAATCCCTCTATGTATACCCAGAGCTATTTTCACCGCGGGCCCCCAGCTCCGCCGGTGCTACGTTTACCCTGGGCAACGTAATCTTTAGGATAGTTTAACGCCCTGTACTTGAACAGAATCCCGCCTGTTAGGAATAAAAGGACACCGAACTAAAATGAACCCCACCAGGCGGGGAAGTGCGGTTCCTCAGTACACTACCACAAAGAGGAAGGCGGAACCCTGTGTCACCCCGGGAAAGAAGAAAAATCTCTCTCTCTCTCTCTCTCTCTCTCTCTCTCTCTCTCTCTCTCTCTCTCTCTCTCTCTCTCTCTCTCTCTCTCTCGTCCTTGACTTCCCTCTCTTCTACCTCTTCCCACCCACTTTCTCACCCATTTACCTCTAGATGAGGTCGTAGGAATGGCAGAACTGCGGGACACTGGGCACTGGCACTAGCAGCTCTATCCAGGAAACCTCCGGACTCCCCTTAGCTGAGCAAGGCGAAACCCCTGCGGAACTGCCGCTAGTGGTCCCAACACCAACAAGGCTCAGGGTTCAGATTTCTTTCCGGACCCGTTACGGAATCTGGGCTCTCCACCTCTGCCGGGTGGCCCAGCCTGGTGCTGCTGGTGCGGGAAGTCCGGGTCTCATCTCTGCCTTCCGCCTTCTAACTTTTCCCGGTCGCCTCTCGCCTCTGCCTGCCTCTTCGCTAACTCCCTTTCGCTTTCTTTTTTTCTGATCCTCTGATTTCTCGAAGCTTCGGAGTCTTTCTTCCCTCTCTCGACGTCCCCTTGAGACTTACTTTCCTTTCCTCTTGAGCTCAGCTCCCCAGCTCCCGAGCTATGGCGCGGGATCGCGCATCTGTCTATCCCCAGCCGGGCCGCTTCGCCTCGCCCGCGAGCTGCAAGGGCAGCGGGACACCCTCGTTCGACGCGGACTCCGGAAGCGACCGGTGGAGTCCGAGAAGGCGGAGGGCTAAGCACGGGAGGGATGAGCTTGCCTGGGGACCCGTAGCCGGGAGCACGACGTGCGGGCAGACTTCGTTAAAAATGCCCACACGCTGGCAGCTGCCGTCTCGGCTTGGGACCACTGACCCGCAAAGAAACAAAACACAAGAAAACAAAAATAACAACCCACGCTCTCTCTCCATACTGTACTGTATTTGTTCATACATCAGTCTTTTCCCCTCGTTTCTCCCTAGATATCTACCCTCTACCTGCCCACGTTGGTTACCGATTTCAGAAAATGTATTAAAAGTTAAAAAAAAAAAAAAAAAAAAAGCAAAGGCTAAAGTCCAAGTCGGCGTGAGGCTTAAAAACCCGATTCTCTCCCGTACTCAAAGTGAGGGGAGATTGTTTTCCCCTGACTGTCTGCTTAAATTCTGTGGCTCCGTGCTATCCACCAGAGCCTACAAGGGGGAGGAGAGAGCCGGAGAGAAAGAAAGGAAAAGAAAAAGAAAAAGAAAAAGAAAAATAGCTCCTAAATTAAACTTGTCACATTCTAATCTTAAAAGTTCCCTTTCTGGAGAGCGAAGTCTCCTAGAGCTAGTCTTAGAAAACTTAAAGAAACCTCAGAAACCCGACCGGAAATCCACGAGTAAATAGCTTAAAATATATCAGTTGGGGTGTCAAAGAAGCTCCAGTTTTCTATCTACAAAGCTCTAAAATGCTCACCTCATAGATGTCTTCGTACTTGACATTCTCCACGAGTTTCCAGAGCATGATGGCAGCCTGGTCTCTAGGAGGTGAGTGCATTCATGTGAGCAGCAGATGTCTGGTTTCTCAGGACTCCGCTGTCTGTAATGATCCATCTATAATTGGAAATGGGGGATACACACCAAATCCGACGCTCCTCTCCCATCGCAACTTATATCTGTTGTCTCAAACAATAGGCTGGAGAAGTAAGCCTCAGCAGACAGAAAAACATTATTGCACACAGGACTTAGATACAACGCGCACACACACACACACACACACACACACACACACACACACACACACACACGAGACACACACGCGCGCGCGCGCACACACACACATGCACACAGATATATTATAAAAAATCATAAACACGAATTTATGCTCAGATCCCCACACTAGTTACATAAACACCTCTGGGTCACAGAATCCACAGACTAACTGTGCATTTAAAGGGAATATAGTTGTTCAGAACCAGTAACACAAATAGATACGTTAAAAAAAAATCTCTTTTGAAAATGGCGAATCATTCCAGCCACTAACTAAAGTGTTTTAACAATTGACAATGAAAAACTAGGGACATCAGCCCCCAAATTTTCTTCATAGTTTTTTTTTTAAAGGGGAACCATTACTGAGATTTTAAAAGAGTTTTCCTATTGTATGTCTAGGAGAGCATTTAAAAAAAAACCCCACACCATTAGATTTTTTGACTTTATGAGTTATGTATCCCTATTGATGCAACTTTAAAAAAGTATCATTGTGGAGCAACAGCAAACAAATTTGCCACATTGATGTCTGATATTTTGCTCATTTCAACTAACACATTTGAAACTTGAATATCTTGTGGACCCTGCAATCTATACTGCTTGTTGCTTTAGGGTTGATTATGTATTTTTAGTGGCTCCTTGGTGTCTTTCTGTTTGCCTAGAGTCTCCATTTTATTAAGTTTTTTTTTCCTTCACATGTTGGAAAAAACAAAGCACACAATGTTAATTTTGAGACCTTTAACAGGGTTATAGGATATTTCATATTTGGGTTTGTTGTCTGTAATTTGTGATTTTAATCTGGTAGATTTGAGACATGGACACCCAAATCTTTGGGAAGGTTTAAGCTTTATACTGTTTAAGGAGACAGTGGGAAATGTTTTAGGATTGCAAGAGTAAATATTGTTGGGCCATTTTGCTTTGCGATAGATTTTCTTTTGAATATGTGATTTTTATAGTTTAGGTTTTTTAAAAAATATTTTTGAAAGCATAAATAACAACAAGTACAAAGTTAACCGTTAATCTATCCTCAAATGGACACCCTATAAGACACAGGACTTCTTTTTATTTATTTCACGAGGAATTCTATATTCACTAGCTTCCTCTCCTCCCCATCTTCCCACCCTCTTTCTGGTTTCCGAAGGTTCCCTGGAGCCAGTAGGAAGGCACTGAAGAAGATCTTGGCCCCTGGGGCAGAAAATAAATGACAGGAGGGAATGAGGAGGGTTGGGGTAATTTGGGGTGGAAGTTATTAAACCTGATGAGGGTGAATCTGTAAAGGGCGATTGTCTTTAAACCCAGGACTCCTGTGCACTCTAGAGCTCCGGCAGCGACAGAGGCTCCGCGGGCAGGGGAAGACTCCAGAAAGACTAGAAAGGCAGCACTTCCTAAGAGCCAAGCTGAGGAGTCCTACCGCAACAACGAACAATCCCGTAGCTCTATTTTTGTTGTTGTTATCATCATTATTAATTTACCGAAAGTCAAAGGAAGGATGCAGGGTACTTCAGGCAGAACGTGAGAAACACATCTTTTTCTCTATTCCCTGTTTAATTCTTTTCACCCTTTTCCATTCCTCCTTCTTCCAGCCCTTCCCCCTCACTCTCTCTCTCTTCTTTCCTTCTTTCTCCCCCCATTCTATCCTTCCCTCTATTAAAAAAAATAAAAACTTAAACCACACAGAACCAGGCTGATCTTCCAATGTCAGCAGATGTGTTTCCCTTTCACCACCAGAGTTGGTTGGGAGACAGGAAATCGTTCTTTTTAATGTCATTGTGTAGAAGGACTTAAGGTGGATTCCACACCCTTTCACTGAATCAGCCTCTGCTTTATGATTTGAAAGATAGGTGTTATAAATTTGGAAATTAAAATTCTCCAGACACAAACTTACTAGCAAGATAGTTCTCATCCCTCTTTTTAAACTTTAACTGCTAGGTTTTAATTTTCTAAAGATAACCTTAACCCAAGCCAAAATGCATTTGGAAAAAAACTTCCTTTTTTCTCTAAATGCGTTTACTTATGTTTTAAATCACTTTTGGGTCTAACACTGATTAATCTGAGATAAACTCTAACATTTAATAAAACCAATCGAACTGAAAGTATAATTTTACATATAAAACTATTTAAATAGGTAATATAGAGTGCTAGTGTGACTGTTTTGAAGCCTCATTTATGCAGAATTTCAAATTTTCTCTTGTGTTTTTTAAAAATCTTAATATTATATGTATTTAAAAGTAGGAACGTACTTGGTATTTGTTAAAAATATCTAAGTGCTTTACAAAACATTAAAAATAAGTCCGGTTTTATTAAGAACAAAATAAATCTAAAATATGTACACACGTACATATATGCATGAATAATTATCCGAAGAAATGCATAACGATAATAGAAATTCTTGTTAATTCTGTGATGTGGCATTTTGCGAAAAATTCCAGCTATTTCCCCACAAATCTTTCCGAGGGACCTTTCACTCCTTCATTGAACGGGCAACAGCGCCCTCTGTAGGAATTTTGAAGACTCAAACGAAGACGAGCCGCTTTTTTTTTTTTTTTTTTTTTGGCATCCCTCTCCTTCCGTGGTTCTTGAAAACGTGTTACGACTTAGAGCATTTTGACCATTTAACTCTGACCACACCTATTAACTTTAGAAATACTCTAAAAAGTCTTAGTACTTCAAAAATGTACAAATGAACTCTAAGATTCCTAAATGCAGAACTTTCTCTTGCCCACATTCTATTTAATTTCGCGTTATTTCCTATTCAAATCTCTCTCTCTCTCAAAAAAAAAAAACAGATTCTCTCATAAATTCAGGCAAACACAGATACGAAGGTGAGGCATGGTTTTGAATTTCTAAGGGAAACTGTAAAACGGGCGTTCTCATCAATATATTTTTCTGGGCACACACGCTCATTTGGGTAGGAGCGCTCTGGAGATAACCTGAATCGGTAGGCGCACACGTTTCCCCTTTCGCGTATTTACAGCAGTTTATTACTGCAAAGAGGCGAGTTATTAACCCCACCCCTTTTCAGCCACTCATAAAGGTGATGTCCCATAAACGTCAAGAACCAGGGCTGCAAAGGAAACTCACCTAGCATGGAGACCTCTGCTGGCAGTTTTTGGAATAGGTTTGTGACTTTAAAAAATGCCTGTTAAATCTCCATCAACTTTTAGTCTGCTTGTTCCTTTCTTCCTTCTAAAAATCTAATTACTACTTATGTAATCTCTTTCACTACAGCCATTTCTCACATTGGCTTTCTTGTAGGATGTCTCCTGGACCCTTTAATCCCACACCCATTACATTATCTTGTCCTTGGGTCTCTCTTTTTTTTATCTTCTCTAAATACAAAAACAATAAAAGAAAATATAACACTTTAAAACTAGTATAATTATGCTTAGATTAATCCCTCACATCTCTCATTTTAGAATGAAAAATATTTAACCTCCCTAAGTCCCATGTATTAAGTTACAACTTGGGAATTGTTGCAGTTTACTTAATGCTTATTGATGAACAATTTACCTGTAAATAACTTTGCACATGATTTAAAATTTTTGTCGAAGTCTCAACATACTTATCTGAGTCTCAGGAAAGAACTGGTTCCTGCCAGCTCAGTGAAGTGGACATGGGTGTCTTTAAATTTGGGTCTCAGGACAGCACTGGTTCCCACCAGCTTGGTGCTGTGGACATGGGTGTTTTTAACTTTGGCTTTCCCATCATGTACTTTACACACTTGCCACAGTCTGGTGGTGCTTAATTCCTTTGGGAATCAGAAAAGGAACAATTGTGAATTATTTATCTTTTCCAGGATTATTTTTATCCAGGATTTACAAATAGACAAAGGAGAAAAATAAAAAATAAAAAAATAAGAGAAGAAACAAGGAAGAAAACAGACAGGAAGAGAGCAAACAAGTGAGAGAGAGGGAGGGAGAAAGAAAGAGAGAAAGAGAAAGAGAGAGAGAGAGAGAGAGAGAGAGAGAGAGAGAGAGAGACCAGGTGTGGTGGCAGACACCTTTAATTCCAGCACTGACAGAGGCAGCAGACTTTAGAAGTTTGAATACAGTCTGGTCTATATGTGAGTTAAAGGACAATTGGGGTGAGAAAGAAAGTTGGGGTGAGAGAGAAAGAAAAACTCTCTCTCGGCGTGATGGAGAAAGAGAGACCATATCTGGAGGACAGAGAGAAACCTTTGCATGGGTCAGCATTACCCAATCCAATGGACCATTTACTCATCACAAGGAACCTTAAATAAGACAGGATGACACCTTGTGTTACTATGATAGCATGACTCCTTACTACTCTACCATAATTACGTCATGAAATCTTTAATGATCATATCTTTTGGATGGTCTTTATCACATATTTTTAAAAAATGATTTTGAACAATTACTTCCGAGTGAGAGAAAATTCCACCCAAGCCCTTGCTTCTCAGATCTACATCACTGTGATTTCACAGAGAGCAGATCACATGTGCTTTCTGTGATTTGGGTGTGAGGAAGCAAAATGGGAGGAAGGTGTATGTCTGAGATTGTTTCTAAATATTACATTTTGTTCAAAATGAGATCTAGGCCAACCAGAGTTACATGATGAGACCCTTTCTCAATAGAACAAAATATAAAATGAAAATCTGGTGGAGTTATTTCTAGATTGGTATTATACAGATAGAGACAAACCTTGTAAAGAAAGTATTTCTTACTTGACCCATAATGCTTTGTCGATACTTCCTCTGTGAACTCTTTTAAAAAAAGAAATGTTCTAGTTCTATAGTCCATGCTTGCTGAGAAGTTGAGATCCTACCTCCGCCTTCTGAGATCCAGCAGGTCTAGCAAACTTGTAAAATTTTAAATAAACATTGGCTAAGTTTAAAAATAAGTGTAACTGACTTTCTTTGGACCTTCCAGGAACAATGGCAACTTCGTTAAACCTTTTAGATGTTTGGAAATCCTTTGAATTTTCTGGCTTACTGTGGGGGGGCTGCAAACTAGTCAATGGGATAGTTTTCAAGTATCTGCCTCTAGAGGTACAGAGGAATATAAATGGGAGGTTGGAAGAAGTGGTGCAAGCAGGTGTCGAGCTGACGTGCACGGTGCCTGTGCCATTTCATGTAAAATGTGAGCTGGAGTCCCTCTGCTATTACTGATACAGAGGGACAGGCACTTCTCCCATCACAGATATTTTTTCCAAACTATTGCTTTAAAAAGGAAAGGTCTTGAAGGGTAAGGACACCAAACAATTTTGTTTCAAAATGCAACCAATAGACCAACGCATATCCATGAGGGGAAGGCATTTGCAAATACGGACTGGGAGAGACGCAGAGCTGCATATAACCTTTAAAGCATGAATAAACACACACGATGAATAACATCAAGGCTGAAGTATCCCATAAGTCCTAGAGACATTTCGGAGAAATTAATGTCACATGGGAAGCATTTCTAAAACTCACATTTGTGGATTTTGATAAAAAAGAAAAACAGAGAAGGGTGGTTAGTTTGTGACTTTTATTTTGTAATTGAAAATAGTTTTATGCAACATATTCTGATCAAGGTATTCCCTTCCTACCTCTGCCCACCTTCACACCCTTTCAATGCTACACCTTCTTTCTCTCTTTTTTAGAAAACAGGCAAGTAAACAAACAAACAATCAAATACACGGAGAGAGAGACACACACAAACAAAACCTATAAAAACACAACCTTGACATAGATGAAAAGGACTACTAAGGATTAAAAAATATCCCAGACAAATGAATATGAGAAAAAAAACTTTCAACAATATCTTTGAATTTATTTTGTCTTGGTCACCTACTGCTGGGGTTGTATACTCGTTGAGATGACATTGGAGAAAACTAACTTTTTCTTTGGAGTTGTCAACTGGAGACAGGTTCTCAGTAAGGGTTTGGGGCTTGTATTCACCTCTCATCTCAGCACTGGGATCCCAGCTGTCTTGGATTGGTCCAGGCCCCTATGCAAGTGCCCCAGTCTTTGTGGGTGTAGATGGTATCAGTCCTGTTTTGTCTGAAAGACACATTTTCCTTGGTGCCTTACACCTTTCTGGGCCTTTCAATCCTTCTGCTTCATCTTCTACATAGTTCCCTGAACCCCAAGGGGAGGGGTTTGATAAAGACATCTCATGAGTCAAATCAGGGCTTGACACTGCTCTAAAGATCAAGCATCTTAACCTGGATAGGCCACGGACCTAGGAGAAGGCTAAATACTATGAATGTTTTGCTAAAGGAATGTAGCTATAAAATGTCTCCTAACAGCGTTATGCTATATCCATGAATCAACATCTTGCTCAGCCACCATCAAAGAAGCTTCCTCCTGGTGTAGATAGGGACAAACACAGAGACCCACAACTGGCCACTGTGCAGAGAGTAAGAGACTTTGGGACACCCAGTCTTAAATGGGGTGATCAGAAAAACTTTCTTTTCTTTTTCTTTCTTTTCTTTTCTTCCTTTTGGCTTCTTTCTTGGTTATAAGCTGTGTCCCCTTGGGGGAAGTCCTTTGGGCTTCCTGGGTATCAATTTTCTTGTCTGTAAGATGAAGATTTATTGGGGAGTTTCCAAGCTTCTTCCTTAGAAAACAGACTTTCATGGGTGTTTTATAAACAACACTTAGAAAAGCTTCAAATAAATCAATAGATCAATAAAACAATTATAAATGTAAGTGTTTCTTTTTAGGCCTATGGTGGTAAAAATCTCAGGTTTTTGAGACTCTGGCATGGAGGAGGTTAAAAGATCCGGTCTCAAGGTCAATTAAACAAGGGACAGCTTGTGGTGGCTAAGAGGTGGAGTAACTCATTTGTTGTTGGTGGGACAACAAACTGGTATTGCTACTGTGGAAATCACTGTGACAATTGAGAATTACAATCTCAGGAAGACGGTAATCAACCTATATCAAGATCCAGCTCTACCACTCTTAGATATTCTCAAAAGATGCCTAATCCTAGCACAGAGACACGTATTCAACCATGTTCATTGATTCTCTACTCACAATAATAGGCAGAAACTGGGACAAACCCCTTAATGTCCCCAAAAGAAGAATGGATAAACTTAGAACAAAAGATGTGGTACATTTACATGATGGAGTACTATGCAACTGTTAAAAAATAACGTCATTGAAGGAATCAGAGAAAGAACTGGAAGAGCTTGAAGGGGCTTGAGACCCCATATGAACAACAATGCCAAGCAACCAGAGCTTCCAGGGACTAAGCCACTACCTAAAGACTATACATGGACTGACCCTGGACTCTGACCTCATAGGTAGCAATGAATAGCCTAGTAAGAGCGCCAGTGGAAGGGGAAGCCCTGGGTCCTGCTAAGACTGAACCCCCAGTGAACTAGACTGTTGGGGGGAGGGCGGCAATGGGGGGAGGATGGGGAGGGGAACACCCATAAGGAAGGGGGGAGGGGTCAGGGGGATGTTGGCCTGGAAACCGGGAAAGGGAATAACTCTCGAAATGTAAATAAGAAATACTCAAGTTAATAAAAAAAATAACGTCATTACATTTGCAAGTAGAAAGATCATTCTCAGTGACGCAACCCGGACTCAGAAAGACAAGTAGGGTATCTATTCACTTTTATG
>NC_141542.1:32862500-32935000 GCF_021556685.1 Rattus norvegicus | reverse complement strand
TAGTGGTCATTCTGATCATTTTGTCCCGAGGCCCTCATTCTTCTCGCCAGCCAGTATAAAGACTGGGGTGTGCTACTCTCCCACAATTCTTTCGCAGCTGAATCTTATGGACTGGAACTCGCTGTGTAGCCCAGGCTGGCCTCAGACTTTCAGTGCTATGGTTACAGGTCATAACCTGCCTCAGCCCTCATTCCTGGCACCCTTCCTTCTGGTGATCACTATTGGCTCATCTCACACCTGAAATTCAACTGGAGGTTTCGTTTTAAGCTGAACTCAACCCATTCCCTACCTGTATCTACGTCAATAGCCCTGATGGGCGCGATATATTTATCTTCGCCATTCAAAGGAAGCGTTTGTCTTCCAGGGTTTTCTAGAAATTCTGTCATTCAGGGTCAAGTTAAGCCCTAGGGTAAAGTTTAAAACACCAAGCAGGAAAGGTTCACCTGGCAACTGGCCGGAAGATGTGCTATTTTAAGGACAGTGTGAAGGTGTTGAGTTGGGAAGTCTCCAGCTGGCTAGAACAGAAAAACCCCGTGAACCACATAGACACATATCCCTTTTTAAATTTCCCAGAAGCAAAAAAAAATTAGAAACAGAAACAGGTGGATTTAATTTTAATAATACGCTTTATTTAGCTTCAAGTTTTCGAAAATAGCATCAGTTCACCACAAATACATTATCAAGAAACAAAAGAAGGGGACCATAGACTTGGTTCAGTGGAGAAGAGGGCTTGCTTCTCTTGCACAGTGGGTCAATTAAGGGATACCCAGGTTTGTTTCCCAGCATCCACTCGGTCCCTTTTAATAATCCATAAATCTGCTTCCAAGGAATCTGATGCCCTCTAATGACTTGTACAGGAAGCAGGCATGCACGTGGTGCACAAACATACACGCAGGCAAAATTGCTTCTACAGATAAGAAGGAAATAGATAACTGTAAAACATTTTTTAAAAAAGCAAAGGAAGGGACTTGTGAGGTGGCCCAGTAGATCTGGGGCTTGCCGTGTGTGCTGAGTTCAGAACTCCAGCATCCAACCCCAAAACAAGGTATGGTGTGCACGGCTCTAGCGCCAGCCCTGGAGGTGGCTGGGACAGAGACAGGAGGACCGCTGGGTCTTGGCGATTTGACTGCGATCCTAGAGGAAAACATGACGAACCAGATTCAGTGATCCTCTGATTCATTGCCTTAAGGCAGAAAAGACTAGAGAGGGGGCTATCCAAGATCTTCCTCTAGCCTTCACACACACATGCTCAGCTGCACACACCGGAAAGCATGTATACATATCAATTTACCAAAGAGAAAAGCAAAATAAACTACAGACCAGTATCTCTGAATATTGATCCAGAAGTCATTAGCAATGTCCTTGTAAGTAAAATCTAGCAATATCAGAAAAGAATTATATACCATAACTATTCCCCACATAAAACTTACGTTAATCAAAACATTTAAGTTATGTTTATTCATGTGTCTATGTGTGTGCTGTGGGCAGGCGCATGCGTACAATGGTGCACCTTTAGATGCAAGGACCTTTTGAAGAAGTCAGTTCCCACTTTCTACCATGTGGGTTCAGGGGATTAAATTCAGGTTGTCGGACTTAGGAGCACACATCTTTACCCTTTCAGCCATCTCATGAGCCCTATTACTTCCTTTCTGTTTACTTTAGCTCATCTTGCTCTCCTTCCCCACCCCTTGCACCCTGCCCCCCATTTTTACTCTGAAGTAAAAACTGAGGCAGGGCTGGAGGGAAAACGGGCATGGTTCTGTGTAGCCCCATATTTCTGGTGTCTGTACTCACTGCTGTTAAGTCCCTTCCCCTATGCACCTCTTTAACTGTGTCCCGCAGATCTCACGGGAGTCAAGAAGCTGTCTGCAACAAAAGCAGAGGGCCACCAACCTCCTTCTGCTTGATGCTTTGAGACAATTTGTAAGGGTTGGCCTTGAACGTGTGTTCCATTTAGACTGGCCTTAAGTTTGAGATCTTCCAATGTCATCCTCCCAAGTAGCCGGGATGACAGGCCTGTGCCACCAGGTCCAGCTACCCTTTGGTTTGTTTTGTGGCACTGGGGATTGAAACTCTGACCTTGAATATGCCAGGAAAGTGCTCTAGTACTCTCAACCAATGATCTGTATTCTCAGCACTGTGTGTGTGAGAGAGAGAGAGAGAGAGAGAGAGAGAGAGAGAGAGAGAGAGAGAGGGGGAGGGAGGGAGGGAGGGAGAGAGAGAGAAAGAGAGAGAGAGAGAGAGAGAGAGAGAGGGAGGGAGGGAGGGAGGGAGGGAGAGAGAGAGAAAGAGAGAGAGAGAGAGAGAGAGAGAGAGAGAGAGAGAGAGAGAGAGCGCATCAGAGGTCAGAGAGAGACAGAGTTTAAGTTGTCCGGGTTGGTCTTGAACTAAGTCTTTTGAATTGGCATTACAAGCATGTGCCACCAGCACATGGTTTGAGGTAAGGGACATGTTTGGAGTTGTGAGTATCATTATTGTGCCTCCTACAGGAGGCATCTAAAAAGTAAAACCGAGCTCAGATCTCCCAGTTTTCAGAATTGCATCTATAAATTTCTTCAAGCCGGAGATAAGTCACTTCAGACAGATCTGCCCTCCAGACCTTTCTAGAATAACTTGCCGTGAGTTCTCATGTCACGATGGATGAATTCTGAATAACAGAGACCTCCTCCTTCTCCGCTCTCTCCCATTGGTGCTCATCCATTAGGAGTGGTTAAGGATTAATTAGCCACCCTGGATGCTATCACTTACTTGTCACCCAGAGCCCTCATGAGCTCGTGTGTTTGAACACAGGTCCTTAGTGGTATCTTTTGGGAACCTTTAGGAGGTAGAGCTGTGCTGGAGGAACTGATTCACTCAGGGTGGGCCCTGAGGTCTGACTGCCTGGCCCCACTTTCTGTGCATCCTTTCGCTTCCTGACTGCAGAGGTAATCTGACCTGTAACCACATTCCCCTCACACCAAGCCTTCTCTGCTGTGTCCCCCTTGAACTGTAAGCCAGAACAAGCTCTCCCTCCTTGAAATTGCTTCTTGTCAGGCGTTTTGTCACCATAAAAGTAATGTGGTAATAGATTAGGGGCAAGGAGAAGAAAGTGAAAGGAAAACCTTTATAGGAAGGCCCGGGGGGTGGAGGGAGGAAAAGAATAATGAATTTGGAAAGAGGAAAGAAAAGGAAGATGGAAGAAGAATAAATAAGCCACAGTATCGGGAAGCAAGAATGCTGGGAAACAGCCGGAGCGATGCTACTGAGCTACCCAGCATGCCTTTCTGCAACATGGCGCCGAGTGCACACACAGCACAGGTTAGCTTTGTGGCCCTTTTGTGAGAAGCAGAAAATATACTTCCTTAGGGAAGATGCTTCACATGTTGGGGTAGAGAGCAAGCTAGATTTCAGACATAAGCCGTATTCCATAAGCAGCGGCCCTATTAACGGCTCCACAGACAGCTTCCTTTCCGCTGTGTGCTGGGCACAGAGGTGGTGTCTATCTGACCTAGGACTTTCTACAGTGTCTAGAGGAGAACCTGGCTGTCGATAGGTTTTTGTCTGGTTACAGATTGGATTTGGAGCTCTTTGATCAAAATCTCTTTTTCTGCAGCCAAGAAAAGTCTTGGGTCCCTTCCGTCTATTTCCCAATCTTCCTGGGATTATTTAATGGAGCAGTGTTGAAGGATAGAGAGAAACTGGCTATGTCTCCTATCACCGTCCCCTGTGGCAGGAAGTCCAAAAGGCAGGGCCGCCTAGGCCTCACTAGCTCTTTCCTCTGAGACAGTGGCCAGAGGGAGGAGTGGGAGGCCAAGCAGGAAAGGGGACTAATGTTGTTTAAGCCTGCTTGGCACAGTGGGTTAAGGCCGCCAGGCCTCTGGCAGAGGATAGCACAGAAAGGGACAGACAGAGCCAAGCTTCAATCATTTCTCATCAGCGTTTACATCAGCAAGTCCTGGGTCCTTCCTGGTTGGCAGCCTGCGTGCTGGTAGCATTTGGCTCCCAGCCCAGCTGGAGAGAGGTTCCAGATTTTGGAGAGTGGGGGAGGGAAGCCAGAACAACATGTCCTGCTCACTAAGAGGGTATGGAGGCCTCTGCTATGGCCAAGTCTGCAGGTCACCTGGTTTCAGGGTGATACACCTGCCCATACCAGGCCACAGGTGCCAGTAGGGTTCTAAGTCTGCAGCTGGAAGACATGTTACATGTGGAGACCTTGTGCAGCTTTTCCCAACAGCTTGGGAAACAGCATCCACCTATGTAGTAGAAAACTGTTCTCCAAGCCTGGCAGCCATTACTGTCCATACCAGAGCAGCCTCAAGACAGGGCCTGGTCATATTCCCTCATAGAACGAAGTGCGGATGCTCATCTTTTTTCTTTCAGTCCTCCCTTATTTCTTTCCTTCCTTTAACTTATTTCATTTCTGTGATGGTTTGTATCTGTTCAGCCCAGGGTGTGGCACTATTAGAAGGTGTGGCCCTGTTGGAGTAGGTGTGACACTATGGGTGTGGGCTTGAGGACCTTCATCCTAGCTCCCTGGAAGCCAGTCTTCTGCTAGCAGCCTTCTGATGAAGATGTAGAACTCTCAGCTCCTCCTGCACCGTGCCTGCTTGGACGCTGCCTTGATGATGATAGACTGATCCTCTGAACCTGTAAGCCAGTCTAATTAGATGTTGTCTTTACAAGACTTGCCTTGGTTATGGTGTCTCTTCGCAGCAGTAAAAAATCTTAACTAAGACACCCACCTTTGGTTATTCTGTTCCCGGATGAAAGACACACACATTTCATATTTATGACAAGCCTTTAATGCACTAGAGCTGGGCAGATATCTACGCTCTAAGCTATTAGAATCCATTTCCATACCAATAACCACGCGTTAACAACTGGTCATATTCTATCTGGGCCACTCTTAAATCCAACTGGCCAGCCCTCATGGCCATGTTTTCATGACTCACCTACCCGTGGTTTGTTTTCCATTCTCTACCTTCTCCTTTTCACAGTTCTCCTCAGACACCAAACTCGGGATCCAAAACTCTGCCTATCTCTCTTCTGCCCAGTTATATAGGCTATAGACATCTTTATTCACCAATCGGGGATAACTCTGGGGGAGGGGGGTCATCAAGTCATCACTTAAATATACTTGAGAATCTCCTGGAGCAACCAGGGCCAATATTCAGCATTACAATGCATAGCCACAAACCAAATCTCAACACCTTTCCTTTCTTAAAGAGACAGGCTCTTGCTCTGTAGCTCTGCCTGAGCCAGAGCTCTCTTAGTTAGCTTCCAACTTTGATCTTCCTGACTTCTCTGGACTTCTGGGGTTACAGGCTAGTGCCACCACATGTCATGGTGCTTTATCATAGCGGTGTCCCAAGAACAAGAAGACACTAGTAACTTCAGTATTCTCCCAATTCTGTTATGCTGAAGGGAGGCCTCAAGACCTCAGGGCCGTCAATACACAGTAAACAAGTAATGGCCTGTGTTGACTGAGCTTGAAGGATCTCCTGATGATGACCACTTTAGTTATAATTGTTGAAGACAAAAGGGCTTAGCATTGGCTCTTAATGCCTTGAGGCAAGTCATTTGGTATCTACCAAGGGCATGTGAGACATAGGGGCTACAGATAGTGACTAAAGGTTTTGTTAAAGATTTTTATCCATGATAAGCAACAGATAACACCTTTGGCTCACCAGCAAGGTGGCTAAAGACTATTGACAAAGAGTAGCGGACTCTTGATCCATTGGTGACTTCTGTGTGTTGCCTAGCTCTTAATTGATTTTCTTCTGTCTCTGACTGCCCAGATGGTTCTCCACACATCAGTTCAGTGTCACCATTTTTAGTATGTAACTTCCTAAGAGCAGTATGACAAACCTGGACCCTCAGACGGCCGACCGCTGAGCCGGCTGGTTGGTGGGGACTTAGCTTGGTAAAAAGTTACTTCTATGTGCAACATGACTGTGCCACAGAGAGCCAGATCTTCAGTCAAAGACCATGCATGATATCGTTTTGAGACTGAATCAACCGCCTGTTGACTTTTGCCATAGGCAGGCCTAATCTAATCAGATGGCCTTGATAGATCAAAAAGTCCAGCCTTTTCTCAACATAAACTCTTTTATCTAACTGCTTGAGCAGAGACATCACTCTTTTTCTTTCTGAAGCATTGGCATCCCTTGCCACTTCTCAGAGTCATGATGGCACCAGTAGCTCTCTTGAGTTCTCAGGCTTTCTGACTCAAACCAGACTAGCACACCATTGTTCCGAGTCTCTGGTATGCTGTGTGGAGACCATGAAACTTTTGACCTTCTTAAGTGCATAAGCTGACTCCTTATAATAGATATATAACTATTCACACGCTGTGTCTTTTTGTCTGTCTGTCTCTTTGGTTCTGAGGGACCCTAATGTGTTTGAACGTTAGGCAGGCTTTAATCTGGCCAAGTTAGCATGTCCAAGCATTTGATGGGCCACTGTAGTTCTCTTTCCTACAGTTAACTGCATACATCCTCATCCCTGGCCTGCTGCCTAATTGTGTAAGAAAGAGAATTTGGATTCCTTCAAGGTCCCCCAACATTTTATAGGTTATAGTTGAAAGTTTTATTAAAGAATTTTATCCACGATAAGCAACAGATACACCTTTGGCCAAGCCTCACCAATGAGGGTCTATAAAATATGCAAATGAAGCGCTAGCATTGCAAACAGTCTACACCAGAGTCTGCTCTGAGTGAAAATTGAGCTTAAGTCAAATTAAAGAATGTATTCTATGGGAAGTTGGATTAACTAACAGGAGAGGCTGCTGTAAGCTGAAGGCAACATAAGTTTGGCCAAAGGGTGAAACGGACAGGTGGCTTCGCCATGCTGGTGTAGCCAGAGCTGCTGAGAATCCTCAGGAGACCTGTAGCCTCTGGAAGTGATATGATATGGAAGATTGGTCTTTCCAAGTCAATTCACACAATAATGATAATCCCCATCTTCCGGATGATTTTAGATTCTGTCAACTTGACCACACTATCCACCACACCTACCTACGGACATTTGTTTTCTGTGTTTTTATGCTTTTTAAAAAAAATTCTTTTTTAGTATTTTGGCTATTAAGGATATGCATGAATTTGGCATACATGTGTGTGTGTGTGTGTGTGTGTGTGTGTGTGTGTGTGTGTATGTGTGTGTAGACATATTGTGAAGACAGTTTTCATTCTCTTGGGAAAACACTTTCAAATAGGGTCATCGGGTCACATGGCGTGTATCCATGGTAGCATATGAGGCAGCTGGCCTGGCATGCAGCACCCTAAAAGAAACTCCATCTCAAGCAAGGTGGAAGGTGAAGGATAATGCCAAAAGCTGTCCTCAACATAGTTGTATTCATGCAAATTTGTATGTAAACACACACCACACACCACACACACACACACACACACACACACACACACACACACACACAGAGTAAACACACACACACAAAGATAAAAATGGAAATACACTTTACCATTAAGCTAGTGTGGTGGTTTGAATGAGAAAGGTCTCCCACAGGCTTAAGCATTTGAGCACTGTTCCTAGTTGGCGGTGCTGTTTGAGGAGTTGATAGGGAGGTGCGCCCTTGGGTGAGGAATCGGGTTTGAATGTTGACAGCCTTACTCCACCGTTCATCTGTTCTCTCGTATCCATGCCTGTGGGTGAGGATGTGGTCTCTCAGCTTCCTGCTCCTGCCATCATGCCTGACACTTGTTGAGGTGACTTCCTGTAACGATGGACTCTTATCCCCTTGGAACTGTAAACCCCAGTAGGCCCCGTCTCCCTTAAGCTGCCTCTGGTTATAATGCTTTATCACAGCAACAGAAAAGTAACTAACGCAGACAAATCCAGAGGTGACCGCTGCTGTGAAGCACCCGACTACGCAGCTTTGGGAGGAACATAGAAAACGTTGGAACTTGAGCTGGAAAGGTGTCTGAATGCCACGAGCAGCGCTTACAGAGCTGTCTAACAGGAGTCTGGACGCCAGCAGAGCCGAGAGCAAGGCAGACTTTGCAGGTCCAGCTTACATGGTCTCAGAAAGGAACACTATTAGCGACTGGGCTATAGGCTATTCATGCGCTGTCTTGGCAAAGAATCTAGCTACCTTCTGCCCACATCCTGAGAACTTGCATGCAGAAAAATTAAAATGCAATGGGCCAATTTCTCTGGCTAAAGAAATTCCAAGGATGTAGAATGTTGACTCAATGGCATGGTTATTGTTGGTATGTTGGTGCAGATCTACAAATTTTAAAAAAGCAATTGGGGCAGAAAGAAATACAAAATATGCTATTGGAGAGAGAGAGAGAGAGAGAGAGAGAGAGAGAGAGAGAGAGAGAGAGAGGAGAGAGAGAGAGAGAGAGAGAGAGAGAGAGAGAGGGAGAGAGAGCACTAAGAAGCTTAATGTTGTAGTGAAAGCATGTGCTGGAAGAAAGGCTGTGATTGTTGATGGGGCTACATTATTAAGGAAAGCCCTCCAGATCTACATACATTGTAAGAAAGGGAGGTTGTCCTAGGTAAGATCCCACCCAGCTAAGTTTCCATCGTGTGGTATTTGGGGAGCCCAAGGTGCTTTCTGCTCTTAGAAAGCATTGCTGCTAATATGTTCTAAGTGGGCAGGGTCTGTCCCAAGCTGGCAGCTGAACTTGCCAGTGTCGTCCAGGTAGAGCTAGATTTAAAGGTGTGGATTGACGTCTATATGCAGGTGAGGGCAGGCACAAGATAAGGCAAGGCCTGTGACTGGGCAGTGAAAAAGAAAGGCGGGGGGCAGAGTTTTGTGAGGTGGGAGAGATGAGCAGGTAGAAGAAGAAGCAAGATGGAGGCAGGAAAGGACGACCCAGATCTGTGTGGCTTGAATGGCCCCTGGTAGCTATGAATATTTCATAAGGGATGGATTTTAATAGGACAATTCGTCTTATCTTAAGTGGACAGTTTATATCCAAACCAATTGATTGTGAGTTTATTGTGCAGACATTTTGTGGAGTGAGAATTTACTGATATAAATCTGATTGATAAATTACAAGCTTGTAGAGTTTTGATTTTAACAGGTTACTGGGAGTTGTGACTATGACCACAGTGGGCAGATGCTGGGATTGTGAACAGAGTCCACAGCAGAGAGCCTTGAGATAGACGGCCACTGATGGGGCTAGCCTTGGAAGTGGAGAGACCACCACAGCCCAGAGAGTAACAGGAGGTAGTGTGTCATAGTACATGGTGCCCCGATTTATTTATATTATTTACTACATCATAAAGGGTCGTGGATTCTCCCTCTGTGGTCTTAGAGGTCTGAAAAGGCCAGGAACTGTGTGTCAGAGGAATCCTTTATGTAGGTCCTGGGAAAGCAGAAGGTCCTGGCAGGCCATTGTGTGAATGTTCGGAACTGAAGCCTGGGTTTCATTAGAGACCCCTAGATGTCTGAGATGCTACAGCCCTGGGCTATCTTTCAGAGAGAGAGAGAGAGAGAGAGAGAGAGAGAGAGAGAGAGAGAGAGAGAGAGAGAGAGAGAGAGAGAGAGAGCTGCACACAGCAGAGAGTAGAACCAGCCTAAGAGACAGATGTGCATTACAGACAGCAAAGCTGCAGCAGCCATCTAAGCCAGGACACAGAACTACAGGATTCCGATGTTGTCCTCTGAGTCCTGAATTTCTTCTCTACGCTTCCAGCTTTCTCTTTTGAAATGGTATAGTAACATTCTGTGCTGTCGCATGTTAGATGTACGTAATTTATTTTTTGATTTCACAGGGGGTCGTAGTTAAGAGGTTGCCGTTAGTCTCGGAAGTGACTTTGGACTATTAAACAGTGTCGAGATTGCTAAAGACCATGGGGGACTTTTGAAGCTGGATTAGATGCAGTTAGCATTATGATATGGCTTCAGGCCTATGGGGGGCCAGGGAGTGGAAAGTTCGACTGGGAAATGACCCCCATAGACTTAGGCTTTTGAACACTTGGTCTCTGTTAGCATTTCCTCTAGGCTCCGCCCAATAGTTACCTAGCAACAGCTATCAAAGGACTGTTTGCCCCACCCCTCACCTCTGTTTTCTATCCTGCTCCCACCCACAAGTTTCCGGCTGGCCTCTTCCCTTCTTTCTCTCTCCTCTCTGACCCCTTTCTTTCCCACACCCCCCTCCCATGCCCCAAATAAACTTCATTTTATACAGATCTTCATATGGCTGGTACCTGTGTGGGGCGCCAGGGGAGGTGTCACAGCATGGGCTGGCTAAGGCACCCCTTCCGCTGCATCATGGCTACGGTATTACAAAGCATATCAGTCTCCAGCTGGCGATGCTGTTTGAAGATGGGGAAATTATATCGCTGGTCCAGGCTTTGGGAGTTTAAAGGCTCAGCTACATCCATTTTGCTCCCCCTGCCTTATGTTTGTGGTTGAAAGTAGGTTCTCTCAGTTTCCCGCTCCTGCCATCATGCCTGTCGCTTGCAGCTGTACCTCCCCTCCGTGACGACAAGCTCAAATAATCAAATATTCTTTGGCATTGGTGTTCTATCTCAGCCGCAGCAAAGTAACTGACACAGCCAGCAAACACGTAGCAATTGCGCGTTTTCTTCTAATGCATTCACAGTTTATATTCTGCGTTGAAAGTTTGAGTCTAGATAAAATGAATTTTGATGTATATTATGAGGGAGGGATGAACATTTATGTCATATCTGATTGGCAAAGGAGGTGCTTTTATAGGTGGAGACGTGGCAGGCTGTGAAATTTATATGTTTTTGTGTTTTGTTACCCTGGAAACATGCCAAAATTCATCGAAAGAAGCAAATTATTGGCTGTTATGAAAGAGTCCTAAGAAGTGCATTTTTGCATAGCTTAACTGAACATCACCCCGTGGGAATATAGACCTTTCCGTTTTCTAAAAGAATGGGAAATTTGGGTTTTCATGTGAAATCCCATGACGTTTAGGCATTGGCAGCTAATTCTGAGTTATAAAAACACTGCACGATCCAAACAAAACACATCTGCAGGCCAGATGAGGCCCGCGGGGTGCCAGCTTGAGGTCTGTGGGTTAGACATTTCTAACCCTTACCTGCTAAGATTCATCTCTGTGCCTTTTCCATGGTCTTCCTTGGTAAAAGGAGGTCAGCCCTCATCACTGTAGATGTTAACTGGCCGTACTGGCCTGACTTCCCACCACACTGTAAGGTCCTTGAAGGTAGTAATTGAAGATTTTTTGTTTTAAACCAGAACTAGCATATCATATGTTATACCTAGTAACGTTTAAAATGAATGTCTGTTGGAGAAATAAACAGATGAACAAGCAAACTGTTCTACAAACGGACTGCACGCCA
Organism: Rattus norvegicus; assembly: GCF_021556685.1. Lineage (NCBI taxonomy): Eukaryota > Metazoa > Chordata > Mammalia > Rodentia > Muridae > Rattus > Rattus norvegicus. The sequence goes on along the minus strand of NC_141542.1, from coordinate 32,923,723 downwards.
CCCCGCAGAGTAGACAGGCTTTCAGTTCCCTGGTGAACTGCTCTCCTGCCCTCAGATCCCTCTGCAACCACACCCATTAGGTACTGGCCTTGATTTTATAACAGGTGGTCATCTGCTGCAGTGTGAATTCTCGCCACTAGATGGCTCCCTTTGCTTAACTTTAGACATTCTGAAGTTCAGAGGTTGCTAGCAAAAAGACAGAAGTGCCCATGTCTTAATCACATCTCTGTCTGACCTTCACATACGTGCACCCACAGGTATATATGACTCTCTCTCTCTCTCTCTCTCTCTCTCTCTCTCTCTCTCACACACACACACACACACACACACACACACACACGAAAGCATACACATGCACACATACACCCACAGGCAAAACGAGGGAAGAAATGATTCATTTACTCTGTCGTTCCTAACTTTCTTCCCAACTCTATCTGCCACATGCGAAGCCTTCACATTCTTTTTTTTTTTGGTTCTTTTTTTCGGAGCTGGGGACCGAACCCAGGGCCTTGCGCTTCCTAGGCAAGTGCTCTACCACTGAGCTAAATCCCCAGCCCCAGCCTTCACATTCTTAATGGAGCAGTAGATGGACACCTTGCCTACCTCTGTCAAATGTACCCAGGACCTTGGATTTAACAACTCTTGAACTTCAGGTGCTTTAGTGGAATGGCAAACGGAGTCTTATCAGCCGTTCATGGTTTCTGGCTTATTATGGAACAATAACAATAACAGTCCTCTACCTCCCCAGCACCTGCGTTTACACCCACCTTTTTCTCGGCTATTCAGCACAGTCCGGATGTTTCAGTTCGCGTTTCTCGTTTGTCTTTGGGAAACAGGTTACAGTAGTATACGGGTTAGCAGACTGGACTTTCCAGTCAGGTTGCATTGGCTTCCTGGTGTCTCATTTCCTCAACAGCTCCATGCCTCAACTTCCTCATCTGTAAAATGGGATCAAATAGCGGGAGCTGCCCCCTCCCGAGGGGGCATTGCTGCTAAGCGTATAAAAGTCACGGAGACTGCTCAGAATCCTATTTGGTATGTATTAAGCTCCCCATAAGTCACGGTGTCTAAGCGTATGACACAACTCCTCTCCAAGTTGCTCTTGTCAGTCAGCTCCCAGCCTTGAAATTGATGTGCTTGTCTCTGGTGTGGTAGAGGTTCTCACAGTTCTGTGACCTCGTTACCTATTATGTAAGTATTTATTCCCATGATCCTTTTGTCCTCACCTCCTGAGTGCTAGGATCATAGGCATGTACCACGTGCACAGTGGTCCTGAGTATCCTTGGTCTTACAATTCAAGAGCGATACTATTGTGTGCCAACACCCTGTCCCTCAGAAAGCGTGTACAGGTATCCTAAGTCATTCTGACCAAGGTTTAAGGCAGCAGTTCTCAACCTTCCTAATGCTAACCCTTTCATACGGTTCCTCGTGTGGGGACCCCAACCATAAAACTATTTCTTTGCTACTTCCTAACTGTAATTTTGCTACTGTAAATATCTGATATGCAGGATATCTGGTATGTGACCCCTGTGGGGGCCATGACCCACAGCCGAGAAACACTGGCTTAAGGCTTGTCCTGAAATCCAACAATCGTCTCTACCCTGCCTCCAGCAGTGAGTGGTCAGAGCCAGGTGTAAGTCTTTCTTAGCCATCAATAAAGCCGCCTCAAGGGAAGTCATGGACTGGTTCATTTTATGCTAATCCAAGACATCTTGAAATCCTGAATTAGTTACTTTTCTCATAGTTTTGACAAAGTGCCCAAAGAAAAGCAGTTGCAGAGAGGAAATGGGGGAGATGCTTATCACTTAAGAGCATTGGCTGCTCTTGCAAAAGAGTCTGTGTTCAGGTCCCAGCCCCCACACAGGGGCTCACAACCTCCTGTAACCCCAGCTCCAAGTAACCTGTAGCCCTCTACTGGCCACCCCCAGCACTGCACATGTACAGCACACATGCTAACACTCATACACATAAAATTACAATACATAAATCTTTTAAAACGACACACAAAAGTAAATATAACAATGTAAAAATGGCTTTATGGATTTATTTACTTTGAGACAGGATCTCCCATATCCCGGGCAGATATCAAATTTACTACTATGGTGTAGATGACCTCAAACCCTTAAGCCTCCCAAGTGCTGAGATCACTCACTGGGGAGCATCACCACGCCGTGTTTAGCCCTGGTTGTTCATGGGAGGTCAAGGAAAAGCAATCAGACTGACTATAGAAATCAGCGGATGAAGCTAGTGCAGCTCAGAGCTCCTCGTCCTCTTAGATCTTTCGATTCTCCTGCATTTGTGGAATGAGAATCTCTGAGGTGTAGAGCGCACCAGTACAAGTTTAGTTTGCTTTTTGAACACTTCCTGCTTGAGTCATGTGTGTTGATTTAGGTCTTCAGTGCTACCTCCTCCAGGTTAGCCCAGCTTTGAACTCAACAATGAAGAGTCCTAGGGCAGTCCCACGACCAAACCCACACTCCTTCCTCCTGTCCCATTCTTTGTGGTATCTTTGTTATGCCTCACACCCTAACCAGGAAATACTGAGGAATCCAGCTTCACATGAGGAAACCGGTCATCAGTTTCAAAAATGCACCTTATGTCTGAGATAACCTAAATATCGGACACAGCGTGACCTCTGTGTATTCGATTTGGGATTACAAACCATCCAGTAGGTTTAGTGGTTCCGGTTCGTAGCCTCTGTTCCTTCCTGTTCCCAAACCAATGTAGTCACGAGAGTCTCCAAAGGCCACCGCTTGTCTTTCTAGAAGCCTCTCACGTGCTTTTGCTCTACGAAGTGGTAGGGCCCCCATGGGTGATGAGAGCCACACGCTGGTTCCTGGGAACTGCTTGGACATGACTCAGCGAGGGTGAGTGAGGAACCTTCCCTCTGTGTTTATATCTAGCTCCCTGTGAACCGACCGTTCTGCCTAACCTTCCCTTGTTTCGAGGTCCTCCTCCATGACTACTGTCCGACTTCACAGTCACGGTCCTGCCCAAATAACCTGGAGGTTTTCCAACCCCATATTCCACATATATTTTCCTGTTTCACAGGGTCTTCATATGTACCTCTGGCTGGCTTGGAACTCACTATCTAGCTGGCCTCTGAGGTGTGTAATCCCCCTGCCTCAGCCTCCTGAGCACTGAGGCTACAGTGTACCTCATCACTCCTTGCCAGCCCCATTTTATTAGCTTCCTGCAATGGAGCTGTCAGTGACTAAGGCGCTTCTATGGGCAGCGCATTTTAATACAGCAGTAGCAGAAGAAACGCCTGCTCCGATCCTAGACGGTTGGGTATGGAGCTGGCAGCATGGCGGGATATATTTCTAGACATTCTCAGCCATTGGTACTGAGTGGAAATGTGGTGCCTCTTCCAACTGGTTGGTTTGGAGAGGCAGAGCTCTGCAGCAAGGGAACAGAATGAAATTAACTCCATTCTGTTACAAGTTTTCTTTCCTCAGGACTGGTGGACAGACAACGGGACAGTTGTCAGCACCCTCAAAAAAATGCAAGTTTTCAGACGGGTTCCATTTTCCTGCTAAGTTTCCTATTGTACCAGATCTACACTGGCTGGGGAAGGGTTATGATATGGATTGAGCGGTTGAGCTCTGTAGAAGACAAGAACGGATTGAGAACACGCCTCTAGACCCTGATGGCTTTGACAAGAGACTGAGTAAACTCCAGTGTTGGAAATACACCCTACACATAAGGACATTTCCTCAGAAAATCACTGCCCCTAGACTAATTTTCTTTTTTTTAAGGTGGAGGCTTCCTTTACTCTGAAAAGAAGAATAGTATACCTCAGTAGATGAACCTTACCCTTCTGTTCATAGGTCTTAGGGAGCTCTGCACCGAGAATGAGGGTTTGAGTTTATAAAACATAATAATCACTCTGATTATCATTTGCCTGCTTTTGACATTACCTTTTTAATGTTCATCTATCTATCTATCTATCTATCTATCTACTATCTATCTATTTGTTTTTGAGGTAAGATCTCACTGTATATCACAGGATAACCTGGAACTCATCATATACCCAAGGAAGACAAACTTCTGAGTCTCCTGCCTTCAGATAGTTATCTGAGTAATTGAGCACATAAGGGAGTGGCTGTTTACGTCTGTAGTTACTTTGACTACAGAGCAATTCATCAGTCAGCACACTCATATATGTCTGTATGCATATATGTATATGTATGTGTATGTGTGTATGTGCACGCACTCGAGTATACACACACACATAAACACACACACATACACACACATACACACACACACACACACACACACACACACACACATTGTAGTCCAGATTGGCTTGTAGCCTAGGGCCTCAGATGACCTTGAACTCAAAGCAATTCTACTGCCTCAGCATATCACATGCTGAGATTATAGGCATTAGAGAACACACCCTACTAATTTTCCTACTTCATGGCCCTTTATTTTTACCCAACACTATGCTGTTCTCATATTTGTACTGCAAACCACCTCAAGTCATTTGTAAAATCTGCATACTTAAAAGAAGAAAAAAATGAGGAAGTTCACTGAATTCAGGGACATATTTTCCTCTTTGAGAAGTATCGTATTTTTGCCCCCAGATACTTATCTGTGCAACTTAGAGGTGGCTGTTCACGTCTGGTCTGTAGTTACTTTGACTATGGAGCAATTCATGAATTATCATGCTCACCGGTGCCCAAGAGCCCACCCTTTGACTTTTAAGCTGGATGAAACCTCAGCCAGAACTTGATCATTATTAAATGTCATTCACCTTCAGGATGTCCCTGCCTTCCTGTTAGCTGCCGCCCAGTACACTTTTTTTTCCCCATGAGGAGATCTGGGGGTCCTTTACTCAGGAAAGCAGCATGGTGAAGCTTCAGTTTGAGTGAGACCATTGGGAAAAGGAAAGATCTTATCAACCCTCCCTCAGAACTCACCTGCTTCTCCTCTACTCACTTCCTCCGGGAGGGCTGCATTTCTTCAACTTTATGAGGTGTGACCCCCTAATGTCCAGAGAGGTTGGACAGGAGCATGTAAGGGAGTGGCATTGCGTAGGGTCCTGATCTACTTGCCCAAGAGCATATTCGTCCCCTTTGTAGTCAGTCTCAGTCAGTTTCTGGTGGCAGAAACGCATAGTCTTTGGTCTCTGGACTGCCTGTCTTACTAGCTCAGATGTCGGTTCTGTGTGGGAGGGAGGGAAAGCAGGAACTGTTGGCTTTCCCTCTGCAGGGGGTGTGACCCAGTGTTGGCCAGCAGAGGTAGCAACCTGGTCTGAGCGGTGATACATCACTGGACCTGTGGCTGCCGGTCCTGGGTCACCAGTATTCCTTGGCATCTCCCAACGGTGCCAGTGGTTGGGAGCCCTGGAGAAAGGCTTGGCTGTGCTGTGAAGACAGAAATCCCAGGTAAGCTAACAGCTGTTGTGTGATTCCTTAGGGCCTGAGCTGTGTTTTACTCTACGGGGGATATTCTGATCGCAACATCTCATTTCCTGAAAAGATAAACAAGGAAGGGAGTTGTTGAAGCAACTATTAGAAACGACAGGGCCCTGTTTCTCCCCAACTGTGTAACCTGAGATTTTTCTTTGTCGAAGATGCTAGATTTTCCCCCTTGAAAGCCAAGAGTTCTCTCCAGGACAGGGCAGGCCAACTGCTATGGACCTGAGAAGTTCAGATCACAGCTTCATCCAGGGAGCCTGTTAAAAATAACAGCTTTTTTTTTCTTTCTCAAGCTCATGCTTGAGAAGATTAAAATAGGTTTTATTTATTGGGTTGGTTTGTTCCAGACAGGTCTCATGTAGTCCAGGCTGGCCCCAAACTCAACAATGTAACCCAGGCTGGCTTTGACTTTGAACCCCTGACCCTCCTGCCTGCTGCAAGTTCTGAGATCACAAATTCGTGCCACCTTAAGTGTCTGAAACAAGTAAGTTTATTTCTATTGTAGTCTATTGAGTGAGTCTACTGAAAGCTTGCACTAACTAGTATAAAGCTGAACGTTTTCTCCCAATTGAACGTCCTCAGTGACTCTCAGAAAAACGATTGGCCTTTACAGTTGTTTCCCCCTAATTCTTCCCCACGTAAAATATGACCCATCATACTTTACCCCCAGGCCTAGAAAAATTCATGATTTTATTTTCCATAAAAGTCTTCACTTATAGTTAAGCATGAGGCCACAAACCTGGAATCCAGCATTGGGAGGTAGAGGCAGAAGGATCAGACGTTCAAGGTCAGCCTCAGCTTTACAATGAGTTTGAAGTCATCCAGAGCTCCAGGAGATCCAGTCTTAACCACACCAGTAAGAGATCCACTTGTATGAACTGATACTTTGCCTCATTTCTCATGTCAGAGACACAAGGGTAGAAAGTCCTGAAGGAGAATCGACAGAAAGTCAGGGGACTGACCGAGAGGCTCAGCAGATACATGAGATGGCTCAGATATGCGGTGGGAGTTGGATTCCTGGAGCCTCCATAAAGGCGAAAGGAGAGAACTAACTCTGTAAAGTTGTCCTCTGGGCTCCACACAGCCACATGGCACTCACGTGTCCCCTTGCATCATACATGTACAGCCATAGACACATGCTTAATGTTGAGGATGATGATGGTAGTAATAAGAATAACAATAATGAGTGAACTGGCCAAGGTGGGAGGGGATTTGGAGAAGGGACCGTGGCTTTTTCTTGGCAATTTCCACTAAGATAAACTTATGTTTATGTGGTACTGGGAACAGAGCCAGTATAGACCCATACTTACATACACATTACACACACACACACAGACACACACAGACACACACAGATACTCACATATGCATACATGCATAAATGCATACACACTGCCTACACACACTCACATACTACACATATTCATATATGTACATTCATACTCAACACACACACCCTTACATACACACACACTCACATACATATGCACACACACATACCGCACTCACATACATACACCAATACACATACATACACCAATACACATACATACACCACATACACATAAATACATACTCACATGATCTACACACAATACGCATACTCATACACATTCACACATACCACACACACACTCATATACAGACACACTCACATACATAGACACAGACACACTCACATACATATACCACACACAAACACAATACACATACTCATATACACACTCACATACAGACATACATTCACATACATACACACTTATATACACACACATACATACATACATACTTACACCATCTACACACACTCACACAATACAATATTCATACACACACACTCACCACACACGCACATACATACACACATCATCTACACAGACTCACAGAATACTCATACTCATGCACACACACACTCACCACACACACACAGACACACACTCACATACATATACCACACACACACACACTCACAGACACACTCACAACAGACTCACATACATACACACACATACATACATAATACACCACCTACACACACTCACATAATACACATACTCATACACACATACACACACACACACTCACATATAGACACACACTCACATACACCACACACACACACACAGAGGCTGGAGATTACAGAAAGCAGCAAACACACATACAAGTACATTCTACAATCAGTCCAGACGCTAGTAAAGCCTTTTGCTAAGTTCTTTCTAATTTCATTATAAAATCTCTACTAATGACCGAGCTGTAACTGAAATTAAAACCTATCTCTCGGATAGGCAAGGAAGGAAGGCTTGAGTAAGGTGCTTGGCTTTTCTTTTAAGAGGTGCGGCTTGCTTTATGATGCAGTCTCCATGGGGACTAAGATTGAAGGCAGGAAGTCTGTGTGCCAAGCCCTGTAAACCCGTGTACACTCACATCACTCACACAACTGATGTAGTATTTTTCTGGAAGCCACATCTGTCTTACTTCTCCCAGAAGGCAGTAGATGTCTTAAAAACAGCGTCAGCACTGCTACTCTGGAAACGTCCCTTGCTAGGCTCCAGAATGGTGTGTGTGTGCACGTGGGCTATTGTATGTCTTCTGCTCCCTTTACACCTCACCTCAAACACTGCAGGTACACCCACAGGCAAGAGAAATGAGTACATACTCATTTAAACCAGGACACGTACAAATGGTCGGTTGGTCTGTCTGTCTGTCTGTCTGTCTGTCTACCTACCTACCTATCTATCTATCTATCTATCTATCTATCTATCTATCTATCTATCTATCTATCTATCTATCTTTCTGTCTATCTATCTGCCTACCTATCCACTTATTTATCTATTTTTGAGACAGGGTCTCTCTCGGCAGCCTAGATGGTCTTAAATTCAACAGTCTTCTGCCTCCGCTGCCTAAGTATTGAGTTCATAGATGGGTGACTACATGCCTAGCAGTGATTGATGTTAGCTTTTTGGTTGTGAACAAGAAGAAATAGAATAATCCAAAGGATACAGGGTATCTAAGGTCATAGCAGTGGAAGGTATGCGTATCACAAGGTAGGGAATTCAGACAGTACAGGGGTGGCACCTAATTCACAGTTTTACTTAAAGCCACACCTCATAAAACCATGTACTGCGGAAACCACCTCATATATTTGCAATGACCAAAATAGCTTTCATAGCTCTCTTAACTTCCTTAACTTCACAGGGCTTTACCTATAGCTCTGAAGAGGAAACTGTCCCAAATGTCTCAGGCTTTAGTAGTCATTACCTGGGGTGAAGGCTATAGTTCTTTTTTGGGGATATATGTGGTCTTCATGGCTGTGAAAATTATTTTGGAACAGGGTAGGTTACAGCAAAAGGTCCACATCATTATGGCCTCAATCATACTTTTGGCCATGCCCAATCTGGCTGAGACTCTGTGACTAGCACATTTCCCGGGGTGGGAAGAGAGAACGTCTTCCCATAGCCTTCCCCTAGACACCCAGATAATATACCAGATGCTCCTCTTCTTTATTTTATTATGTGTGAGGATGTTTTGCTTGCATGTGTGCAAGTTCACCATGTAAGGGCATCATGTGACCTGCAAGTGGAGTTGCAGATGGTTGGGAGCCACTCTGTAGGTGCCGAGTATTAAGCCTGGGTCCTTTGCAAGAGCAGCAAGTGCTTTTAAATCTTGACCCACCTTTTTTTTTACCCCCAATAGGTTCCTACTCAACGGGTGATAGATGGATGGGCTCTAGCACTTTCAGAATGAAAAGTTGCAGGAATTAATATTAGAGGTAGAAATTAGGCCAGGAGGGGTGGCTCAGTTAGCAAAGTTTATGTCCTGCAAGCAAATGTGCAGACCTGAGTTCCACGCCCCTGGACCCATGAAAACATACGGAGCATGGTGGTCCAACTGGTTATTCTAGGAAGATCTTTGGAGCTCACATGCCAGTCAACCTAGCCTACTATGTGAGAGGACCCGTCTCAAAACAGCTGGACAGCACTTGAGAAATAACATCTAAGGTTGACCTTTGACCTCCACATGCAGGTGCACATGTACACACATAGACCCACGTATACACACAAAACCGCAATAGAAACGTTGTGTCATCTAGTAAAGTTACCAATATAATAAATCCATCGTGTGTAGCGCCAAGGTGAACAGAAGTGAGGTGAGCACACAGTCCTAGGCTGCCAAGGAGTCTTGTTGTGAAGGTTATCAGGCCACCGTGATGTCTGACCTCATGACCCAGGTCAGTTTTTCAGTCTCCAGAACCTCGCAGACCAGGAGGTCTTTTGTTGTTGTTGTTGTTGTTGTTGTTGTTGTTGTTGTTGTTGTTTGAGTCTTTAAGTATTTTTGTTTGAAATGGGCTTTAAAGTTTTTCACAAAATCTCTGTATTGTTTGCTTCTTTCTCATGAAATGACCTATTTAAACTCTGCTCACAGGACTTGTAACTGTTTAGGGATAAGCCTTGTCTCTTAGGAATCAGTTCCTCTCAGTGGGACAGAGTCCCACCTGCACAGTGCTGGATGGAGAGAGTTCATGTAGAGCAGATTTTCTCTTTCCATGAAAACCTTTCACACATGTGTTTGTGTGATGGCTTCTGCTTAACCTGGCCAGTGGTAGTGGTATTGGTAGTGGTAGTGTTGTTACTGCTGCCCTTCTTCTTCTTCTTCTTCTTCTTCTTCTTCTTCTTCTTCTTCTTCTTCTTCTTCTTCTTCTTCTTCTTCTTCTTCTTCCTCCTCCTCCTCCTCCTCCTCCTCCTCCTCCTCCTCCTCCTCCTCCCCCTCCTCCTCCTCCTTCCTCCTTCTCCCTCTCCCTCTCCCTTTCCCTCCCCCTCCCTCCCCCCCTCTCTGTGTAGGTGCTCCATATGTAGACTAGTCTAGTCTCCAACTTGCAACAATCCTTCTCCCTCATATCCCAAGTTCTATAGGAACATGTACCACCATGCTTAACTAAGTTATCTTTCTTAGATACTTATTATTATATTCCTCAGGGACATAATACTCTTGTATGTTCAATCAATATTTAAAAGAGACAATGTAAACATCAGTAGGATTAAAATAATTCTCAGAATGATATTATATGGGGATGTAAACTTTAAAGTTCATAAGGAGAATCAAGGCAGTTTTTATAAGGAGCATTAGCCAGCTAGTTATATTTAAAGAAATGAAAATTAATCTTAATTTTATATAAAAACCTAAAAAAACGCCCAAGAGTAAAGATTGCAATGCATTAGATTTATAATAATCAAAGTATTAGGAGAAAACATAGGAAAGGTGATTTTATAATCTCTTTATAGAAATTTTTTTTAGTATAACTCTAAGTTCAAAGTACACAATGGAAATGATTGAAAAAGGCAATTTCATGAATATTTTAAGTTTTCAAACAAAACCAAGAACCCGTGACCACACTTTATGAAGAGTCGAGAAGCAGCTCTTCCGGGGAAAAAATGAGTGGCCTGATAGAAAACTTGAGATAGTGACTTAAAAAAGAAAAGTAACTACTAAACAACCTGGAAAATGATTGATCTTATTCACTACTAAGGACCTGAAATCTCAGGAAGTGAGATGAAAAACATCGCGTGTCAGTTTGCCCACACGGAGAAGAGGTTGGCTGTGGCCGTTCAATTTTGGGATAGTTAAAATCTTAATTTCACATGAAAATTTAAAATAATGCCAGGACTAATTATTCAAACGCGTTAACATTAGAATATTAAAAAGCATTTGAAGAAGTGAGGCGGAAATGGCTGAGGTGTGGTAAGACCGAATCTCTGCCTCCTCTCAGGGCATGAAAATGGGGTCTGATCAGCGGGGTTATTCAGTTATGTCTTTGAGAGCTGAAAGTACAGACCCTATGGAGTGGTGCTTTTACCCTAACCTGGAAAAATCCTGGCCGGCCTGGGATTTGCATGTGTGAATGGAGTATTGCAGAAGGGGCCCTTGAGGGAAGACAGTAGCAGTCAGAAACACCGGGTAGGTCTGGACCCTGCACACAGCCTGGAGCCGTAAGTGCTTCTGAGTGTGGGTGGATGTGGTTGGAACACCTAGGCTCCCCATCGCACCTGCCAATCATTTGATTTCTAGAATGACCCCTTGGAGGATGTGACTGAAAAACTTGCTTTTTACTTTAAGATACTGGTCCTGAGGACGCCAGTCGTTCGTACCAGACAAGGAGTTAGGGGAGTTAGCATGGGATGAGAAGTCACCTCCATTTTACCCTTATTTCAAATAGATCTCTCACTCAAATTGGTTGTGTTGGACATGGTGGCACATGCCCATAATCCCTAGAAGAGACAGGCGATTGTGAGTTAGAGGCCTTATCTAAAGGAAATAAAGCAAATACGCATTTCAGCCCGGAGGAATTTGCAGCAGCGTAAATCGGACTGTTCACAGTTGAAGACCCAGCACAAGCCTCTCTGTGTGGAGCTCCTTCCCAGCAGGCCCAGCTTCCGGTTCTTGTGTTGATAAAGCAGGAAGTCTCCTTCCATACTCAAGACAGACACATTTCTTAGGATGATTACTGAGAAATATCTGTGCTTCCTTTTCCTGGACAAAGGTACTTGTCTCTACGGGACGAAGAGGGGGAATCAAATTCTAGTCCTGAGATATTAAAACTATTCTCCAAAGAGTGGGTCTGGCTGACTAGGCCAAGGAAAAGGGGATTTGTAGCAATAGTGATACATTCTTTTGAGTAGAATTCAGGTTTACTCTTTTTCATTTTTTATAAATGTACATTGAAACAATTCTTAGTCTATAAGGTTACCAAAAAGAATCAATATACAAGGAAACATTTTGTAAATTAGAGGGGGTTTCCTGCATGCATGCATGAATGAGTGAGAGAGAGAGAGAGAGCGAGAGAGCGAGAGAGCGAGAGAGCGAGAGAGCGAGAGAGCGAGAGAGCGAGAGAGAGAGAGAGAGAGAGAGAGAGTGTGTATTGAGAGAGTACAGGTGTATATAAGCCATAACACAGGAGTGGGGGTTGCAGACAGCTTCAAGTGTCAGTCCTTACTCTCTGTCTTGTTTGGGACAGGGCCTTTTGTTGTTTTCTGTTTTGTACACCAGGCTAGCTTCTCCCATCTCTGCCTCTTACCTCCCCCTAGGGGTCCCAGGATCACAGATGCTGTGCTATGCATCTACTTTTTATGTGGGGGTCTAGGGATTTGAACTCAGGTCCTCATACTTGCGCAGCAAGCACTTTTAGCCACAGAGACATCTCCCTAGCTTCGGTTAGTTACTCTTATTTCTCCTCTCTGAGTGCCATTCAGAGGAAGTTTCCTTTATAGCAAAGCAAACCATGAGGATGCTCAGATTTGGCTTAGACTGTTACAGTTCAACAATATTACTAATGGAAATGAGACCTAGGGCTCTCATCTGGAAACCTTTGGATTCCCGGAAGGCTGAAGCCTTGAATGGAAGAAAGAACTTGGCCACACAATTATTAATCTCCCAGTCTGTAAGGGCTTGGGGTAAGTCACACTTTACAGAGCACCTGAGAAAAATCTTCCATTATGAATGGTTGGCAAAGATCCAAACTACCAGGCTTGCATTCAGGCCTTTTACAATGTAACGTGTTTTCTCTGGAAGATAAACCCTCCTAGGATTCCAGCTGAAACCGTGGGTGATGAGCTAAGCATAAGGGGCCATCCTGATCCATGATGCTGTTTGAAGACACAAAGCACAGACTGGTAGATAGAGACACAGTATCCTCCGTGAACAAGCAGGTGGTCGTATTGGGTTGAAATGACCAGCCACAGGAGAAATGCTATCCAGTCTCATGAAAGGCAGTGGGCATGCATTCTGCTAGAAAACCAGCTTTCTACCAGCTCCGAACAGAGAAGTCACAGCCTAACTAGAGGCACATTCCTGACCTCAGATGATACGGTCACTCTGGGCAGCGGAGGAGAGCATTAGAAACAAGGTCCTGGGATACAGACACCTGCCAGCCCCTCCCCCTGGGGGTTTGGGAATGGGGGGTTTATTCCCCCCGTGTATGTTGTATGTATGTGCATACGTGTTTTGTGGGAGTGTATACATGTATCAAAGTCAGAAGTTGACTTCTGATGTGTTCTGCCATCGATATGCATTTACAATTTTTCTTTAAATGTCTCTCACTGAATCCAAAGCTCACTAATTGGCTAGAATGACCAGCAAACTCCAGGGGTCCCCCTGTTTCTACCCCTCTGGTGCTGGAGTTACAGGCATGCGCGACCTTGCGTGACTTTTGACTAGGGATCTTCCGAGTCACGTTTTCACACCACTGTAGTAAGCATTTTGCCCACTGAGGCACCTTGTCATCTCCCTGGAGTTGCTCTTAATGAACGGAGCTACACTGCATGGTTGTCCATCCAGTTATGTTTCTAACCAGTGCGTCTCACAGTGATGGGCAAACTGACAGCCCTCTTTTCAGAGTGGTTGAATGAATCAAAGTTTGTCCGATTGGTAAAACGTCCATGGAGAGGAAGCCACTGAGCCCTTTCTTTGGGCTCTTCGAGACTTAGAATGGTTAAAAATTCCGTCTCTTTCCCCAACTAAGACCTTAGTATTCAGAGAAGTTTCAGCCCATCTCGGAAGATGCTCAGGAATTAATGACCAGTATTCAAGGAGAAAGGCAGCCCATTGAACACCTTTGTACTTTCAGGCTTACAATTGGTGATTGGCATGATTGGTGATTGGCACGAGTAGGTCGAAGAACACTTAGGCGAGTGCTTTACAGAGGGAGGCAGACATTATGCATGGAGGATCTGATCTGAGTGGGTGTGAGTGGGTGAGTGTGTATCACTCCTCCACACAGACGTGGTTATTGACACTAGAGAGCTGATCACACGTCACAAAGACCTCCCAGATAAGCAGGACATCCAGGGGTTAGTCTGACTCACCCAGGCCCCTTCACCCATGCTATATGTTAAGGTATAAAGTATGGACTTACGAGTTTACCCTGCAGACCTAGGGTAGTGGGTAGGGTAGGATAGCTCAGTTGGTAGAGGGCATTCTAGCATGCGTGAGGTCTGGAGGTTAATCTTGAGGCCTGGTTAAAATGGTCAGGATACTGCATGCCTTAGATCACAGCACGTGGTGGGTAGAGGCAGGAGAATTAGCATTTCTAGGGTTGGCCGAATAGTGAATTGGAAGCTATCCTGAGCTACAGGGGATCCTGTCTCAAAACAACAGCCACAAACAGACAAAACCCTTTGGTTAGGGTTGGGGATTTAGCTCGGTGGTAGAGCGCTTGCCTAGCAAGCGCAAGGCCCTGGGTTCGGTCCCCAGCTCCGAAAAAAAAAGAAAAGGAAAAAAAAAACCCCTTTGGTTGTGATCATACATAACTCTCTACATCCACTGAACATTTTAGATACTTTTAAGTTATTGTTTTTCCAGAGAGAGAACATTGGACTCTTAAATTTGATCAACTCTCCAAACATTTTTTTTCTTTTTTTTGGCCTTCTCTGTGTCACCTCCCTTAACCTCATTCTAACCCCATTCTCTCTATTACATCTACCCAGTTAGGAAAACCAAGGGCACTTGTCTGAAAGGCAAGGGCTCTGGGGGTTTCTATGCAAAGATTCTTCCCACAAAAGCGTTTCCCTAAACCCACATTAATGAGATACAAAATAAAGTTGAGTTTGTCCACATGTACCTAATGTGTCAATTCTCTCAGTCCTCCGGGGAACCTTGCCCTGCCATCCCCACATGTGCACACCGTGGGCTTGTAATTTTGTGACAGAGAGGAGGGATATCATCCTAATGGAGGAACGCTATTTATAGAGGAGGAGGCATTATCCCAGAAACACAGAAGGCAGAAAAACAGCCTTGATGGTACCTAGGATTGGATTGTTGCTTAAAATGCTGGAGAGTGTCTGTGTTTGCAAATTCAGGTCAGCCTCATGTGGATAAGGAGCCCACTGTTGACATAAACAATTGATACTCAGAGTCCACAAACACATAACCGACAGAATGTGGAGACAATGTGCCGGTCTCTAGAGGCACAGCAGCAAAGTTTAATGACTGTTTGTGGTGGTTACGTAAAGGACGGGGATTATCAGAAATGAATTCACTTGAATGAATTCAAGGAAGTGTCTGTGTGTGAGGCACACCCCCAACTATAGTTAAATGGTTAAGCCTTTCCACAGATGGTCATGCCAACACAGCTGTTGGCCAGGCGTTAGCTGCCCCCAGAGTGAAATGTGATGTAAACACCCATGCCCTAGTGGCAAGGACAACTCATTTGTGGAATTACAAAAAGATTCTGAGCTTTTTTTTTTTTTCTTCTTAGTTTCCGGGATCCTTCTGGCTTAAGAAGGAAAGGGATGAAAATGCTGTGAGAGTCAATGTCTGAGAAAGCAAAGTTAAGCAGGATGTGTGGTTACCCCACGTACACACATACTTTGACAGGATAAAGCAGCCCCGGGCTGGGGCGAGCTGCTAAGAAATTATGCCATGCGACTAATCTAGTGTTAGAGGTCTACTGGGGGGCGGGGGAGGGGGAGTGAAAGGCCTCGGAGTGGGGACGTGAGGAAGAGATGGAGACAGAGAGAACAAGACAGAGAGCGAGGAGAGTGTGGCCGAGAAGGGAGAGCGAGAACAAGACAGGAAATGAGAGGGAGATCTAGCTGGCGGCAGGAAGGGCGTACCGGGCAGAGGTGGGTGATCACCGCTAGGTCCCCGAGGGCAGGCCAGTGGAAATGCCTGTTTGCTGACACACTTTACTTTCCTTGTGTTGAGGATCCTCCTTTGAGTGAGGTCATTCATCTACTGGGAAAAAAAATGCACTCCCTATTTCCTGAAGGCTTAGAGCCCTCTATCTCCGCGGTGCTGGCAGTCAAACTGTCAGCGTCACTTACATCAATTGAAGTTGAGTCAGAATTGAAGTGAAATTCTCACCCAGTCTAGCAAGGAGCTATCCAAACTGTAATGAGGTGCAACTAGAAATGCTCATGATATGGCGGACCCGAGTGGGTGGGGGAGCCAGAGAGCAGAAAATAATTACTAGCTCAAGCTTTGGCACTGTGACGGTTAACATTGATGTGAACTTGAAAGGTTCTAGAGTCACCTAAGAGACAACAATCTGTTATCTATGGGGGGATTTTTAGGTTGGAAGAGGCTTAATGTGGATAACCCTATTCTGTGGACTGGCATCCCAGACTGAATAAAACATGCAGCTCTCTCTGCCTTCTATCTGTGGCTGCAATTCGACCAGAAAACTCGACTGCTACCCTGCTCTCTTGCATGATGGACCGTAACTTCAAGCCTTTCTCCAGTTGCTTTTGTCTGATAGTTAACCACCCTAATGAGAATGCTACTGATGCAGGTACTAACCTGAAGCAGGACGTCTATCACAGAACCAGGCTAAGGGCATAGATCATCTTCCTAGTCTAGAAACCGTCCAGAAGCACACACACTTGGACATGAGCGTTGCTGGTGTCCTTTAATACCCATAGCTAGGCTGGACCTGTTTAAGATTTATCAGGCTTTAGGAAAAATAAGGATGTCGTTATCCCTCTTCTATTCTTGCCCCTTCCCTCCATTTCTCCTCTGCTGCTTCTCCGTTTTACTCTCCTTTCATTCTTGTGTATCTACCTATTCATGGTCAGCCTACAGACCAGCACAAGCCTCGAACACTCATCACTGACAACCATTTCTGGAAAATCCCAAGAGGCAGTCCAGCTGGAGGAAGAAGAATAAGGAAGTAGGGGGGAAGTCTTCCTTATGATGTCCAGAGCTCTCACCCAGGCTTTCTGGGCTGGGTTTGCAGCCTCAGGCTGCACATGGGAGGAAAAGGTTTCAGCAGGGGAGAGTGGTAAGTTGTGGGGAATCGTATGAAGGCAGGGCCTCTAGTTTAGTAATAGTCCTTGGCACCCAGAGACAGGACAGATGGTACACACATGCACAGAAACTGTTATCATTTGTCAGCTCCAGGATTACAAACCACAGGCAAAACAATACCTTGGAAATCAAAGCAAAAGAGTCTTCCTGGAATTGGAGAAAAGAGGGAAGGGGTTAGAGAGAGCCCCACCTCCTCCTGCTATTTGGCTGTACTCCATGAAGGCATTGAGATGTGAACTTGGTCATGTTTGACAAGTTAACAGTAAGACTGAGATAAGATAAACAAAGGAAAAGATCCAAGGTAATCATGATGTGGTAATGCGTACCTGTAATCTCAGAGGTTCAGAAGCAGAGGCAGGAGGATCAGGTTTTTACATTGAGCCATGGCTGCAGAGTGAGATTGAGACAGGCATGTGCTCCATGAGACCCAGACTCAAAACCTGTGTGCTGCTTACTGTTCGTTGTCAAGTTAACGTAACTTAGAATCACCTGGGTGGGAAGTCTCAGTTGGGGAATTGTCTGAGTTTGGTCGGCTGGTAGGGGGAGTCTGCAGAAGCCTGTCTTGACTGTTAAGGGAGGTCGTGAGAGTCAACCTGAATATAGGCTTCCCCCTCAGTTGCTTTGTGTCAGGGCATTTTATCGTAGTGACAGAGGAGAAAATATGCACATAAAAGAAAAATAGATAAATCTTTAAGAAGAAGAAGAAGAAGAAGAAGAGGAGGAGGAGGAGGAGGAGGAGGAGGAGGAGGAGGAAGAGGAGGAAGAGGAGGAAGAGGAGGAAGAGGAGGAGGAGGAAGAAGCTGGGCTGTGGTGGTACACACCTTTAATCCCAGCACTTGGAAGGCAGAGGTAGGCAGATCTCTGAGTTCAAGGCCAGCCTGGTATACAGAGTGAGTTCCAGGGCAGCCAGGGCTACATAGAGAAGTCCTGTCTCAAAATATAACCATCCAAACAAAATAGAAACATAGGTTATCATCACAGACTCATGCAGCCAAAGATCTAAGAGGAGTCTTTGGCAAACAGGATGGTGGGGAAGGTGGGGTGTGAGAGGATCATTCATTCGTTCAAGAGAGAAGGTAACACAGATACCATGTGTCCCACACTTTCTTTGAAGGCCTCAGAAATTTCATCATGGGTATAATACTCCTCCCTGCTCCCCCCTAGCCCCCCTGCCTTTCTCTTTAGGTCAGAGAGCAGCATCTGAGAGCAGTATCGGTGGGGATGGTAGTGTGCACATGAAGATCAAAGTTTGCCAAGAAACAGGGTAAGGTTGGTGGAGAGAACCCCACTAACCAAGGATACTTACTCCAGTGGTGAATTATTGAGTTTGGGAATTGTATTTTTTTAAGCCATAGTACTGGCTGGTTTTGTGTGTCAACTTGACACAAGCTGGAGTTATCACAGAGAAAGGAGCCTCCCTGGACAAAATGCCTCCATGAGATCCAGCTGTAAGGCATTGTCTCCATTTTCTCAATTATCGTTCAAGGGTCGGAGGGCTCAATTGTGGGTGGTACCATCTCTGGGCTGGTAGTCTTGGGTTCTATAGGAAAGCAAGCTGAGCAAGCCAGGGGAAGCAAGCCAATAAGTAACATCCCTCCATGGCCTCTGCGTCAGCTCCTGCTTCCTAACTTGCTTGAGTTCCAGTCCTGACTTCCTTTGGTGATGAACAGCAGTGTGGAAGTGTAAGCTGAATAAACTCTTTCCTCCTCCTTACTTCTTGGTCATGATGTTTTGTGCAGGAATAGAAACCCCAAGACCTCCCTATATATTGGAGTTGTAGAAGAAATACTGAAAGGCTGCAGGGGAATAGTCCTTTAAATTCTGTGATGGTTTGTATATACCCGACCCAGGGAGTGGCACTATTAGAAGGTGTGGTCCTGTTGGAGTAGGTGTGGCCTTGTTGGAGTAGGTGTGGCCTTGTTGGAGTAGGTGTGGCCTTGTGGGCATGGACTTTAAGACCCTTACGCTGGCTGCCTGGAAGCCAGTATTCTGCTAGCAGCCTTCAGTTGAAGATGTAGACCTCTCAGCTCCTCCTGCACCGTGCCTGCCTACATGCTGCCATGCTCCTGCCTTGATGATAATGGACGGAACCTCTGAACCTGTAAGCCAGCCCCAATTAAATGTTGTCCTTTGTAGGACTTGCCTTGGTTATGGAGTCTGTTCTCTGCAGTAAAAACCCAGTTAAGACACATTCTATTACTGCTGTCCACTAAAAACTTTTCAAAAGTGACGGCGGGATTCCGCAATGTGCTATTTAATATGGTAGTCTCTAGCCACTTGTGACTTGTACATCTTAGATATGTATCCAGTGGCTCGGGATGATCTCAGCTGATAGAGTCTTTGTGTAGCATGCGTAAAGCACTGAGTTTTATCCCTCGGACCACATACTAGGAGAATCAAAAGTTTAAAGCCATCTTTAGCTAACAGTGAGTGAGTTTGAGGATAGCCTGGGCTACATGATATCCTATTGTAAAAATACAAGGACAAAAATATATATAGTTAATGCAACAAAGAAACTGTGTGTGTGTGTGTG
This sequence comes from Rattus norvegicus, assembly GCF_021556685.1. NCBI lineage: Eukaryota > Metazoa > Chordata > Mammalia > Rodentia > Muridae > Rattus > Rattus norvegicus. Next base: position 32,903,965 of record NC_141542.1, on the reverse strand, counting down.
TGTGTGTGTGTGTGTGTGTGTGTGTGCATCAGGGTGAGTTGAACTAGTGCAAGCGAGGCAAGGGCTTTACTACCAAGCTATAGCTTCATCTAAGAAACTGAATTTTAAATATAATTTTAATTAAAATTAAAAATGAAGAGGCCTCAGGTGCCCAGTAGCTTAGACAGAATGATTGTAAGTTGGCATGATTATTCTTTGACACCAAATAACACAAATGTAAAAGACAATTTTTTTTTTGATCCAGTCCATATTAGTCAGGAGTCTGTCGCTGTGATAAGGCAGGACAACCAAAGGTCACTGAATGAGGAGTAAGTGTATTTTAGCTTATGTCCAGGGGGAAACTCTGTAATGGTGAGGGAGCCATGACAGCAGGCAGCGGGAACAGGAAGCTGAGAGCACACATCTTCAACCACAGACACCTAGCAGAGATGTGGAACTACAAGTGAGGTGAGGCTGTAAGCACCCAAAGCCTGCCCTCCATGATTGCTTTCCCCAGCAAGGCTCTATCTCCTCAGGGCTCCACAACCTCCTCAAACAGCACCACGAGGACCAAATACCAGCACCTATCAGGAACATTTCTCATTTAGATCACCACGATGTTGATGTTCTGAGTTCTATGCCAATTATATGAGATAAATAGACACTTGAGAACAATTCGTTGCTAACTCCATCAAGTAACAAGAAGGGAGCTTTCTAGATTGGCTTAAGTTTAGTCATTCCAGATCTATGATATTTGTACTCATAGAGCTTTTGTTTATTTGAATGTGACAAAGAAAACCCCACTAAAACGTAGGAGCTGGTACTGAACATTCCTAGTTATGGTCTTGGCTTACGATGTTTGTTCTAACACACAGCCTCCTGGGTGACTAGACACAGGTGTCTATGTTCAGTCCTTAGAGGAGAGAAGGAGCTACTGGCTATGAGTGTTGGACTGCTGTGGCTTATCCCTCTCTTCACGCTCACTGAGGGCACCGACGGCTTCCTGCAGGTGAGCTGGTGCATGCCTTATTTCTCTTGGTAACCATCTCTGCTCTCCACATTCCCGGTACCTTTGGCGTCTGTAATCCTCCAGGCAACTGAGATGCGGAGGTCAGTGGATTGGCATCAGAAGTCTAGAGTTCTTGTCTCAAGATTACCAGCACTCACTGCGAGATCTTTGATAAGTTATTTTATCTCTTTGATTGCAAATGAGGCCCCCTCATGAATATTTAACTCTCTTGGAGATCTTGTCTAATTCAACATGTTCTATGCTATAGCCTCTCGGGCACGGAAAAACCATATGGGTGGACACTAACACCTGTGGGCCTTCTCTATCATTGCCACCCACCCCCTTTCCTTTTGGCATTGTTGCTGAGTATAGGGTCTCCTGTAACCCAGGGTGTTCCCAAACTCACAACGTAGCTGAGGGTAGCTTTGAACTTCTGATCTTCCTACTTCTACCTCCTAAGTTTGAAGATTATAGATGTGCGCCACCTCCTACCCTGTTCCATTGTGTGTGTGTGAGTGTGTGTGTGTGTGTGTGTGTGTATAAGAGAGAGAGAGAGAGAGAGAGAGAGAGAGAGAGAGAGAGAGAGAGTGAGAAAGTGTGAGAGAGTGTCTTTTCATATAGTTCTGGCTGGCACGGAACTCTTTGTATAGACCAGGTTAGCCTCAAACCTGAAGCAATCTTTCTACCTCTGTCTCTCAAGCACCTTTCTTAGTTTTGTTCCTATTTGTGTACATTTGTTGTACATATGTGAGTTTGCATGTCTGCATGTGTGTGAGCACACATATATAAGAATGTGTATACACATAGAGGTCTGAGGTTGATATCAGGAGTCTTCGCCAATGGTTTTCCCACTTTCCCACTTTATTTATGGAGGCAGGATCTCTTAGGCCCAGAGGTCAGTGACATGGTGATTCTCATTGGCCAGCTTGCTTTGGGGACTCTGTCTCCACCTTCTAAGGCTGGAATTTGAGGCAGGCCACCTTGCTCAGCCACATTTACACAGGTTCTGGAGATCCAAACTCTAGCCAGTCTTCCCCTTATACAGCAAGTACTTTAATTGCTGGGTCTTACCTCAGCTGCGGTCTACTCACTGTCTTGATGCTATCACTGAGGACCACAGCTTGAGTGTTTTCTACTCACTGAGGATTCCCTAATGTGTATTACCATCCGGATGCTTCCCACTCAACTCCTCACCCACGTGCCCGCGATCCATGTATTCCTCAACTTTATTGATCCCAAACTGAACCCCTGAATTTTTCCTCCCGAACCTACCCTTCCTTTCCCGTGACAACACTCTCTTTCCACTTGGGTAAAAATGGTGCCTGTCACATTGCACATTTAGATCATTTTAAAACGGGATCTTTAAAACACACCCAGAAATCAGACACATCTGACTTTGTCTACCGCTGCCTCTGCCTCTGGCTTTATTATCTTGTTCCTGTATTGCTTCTGTATCCCCAGAAGTGCTTCCATTTTCTCTGCTTGGGTCTTCAAAATATAGTTTCAGGATTAAGGCTTCTGGGAAGTCAGAGGGGGTCTTTCTTTGTTCCCCCTGTTCAAACAATGCATAACTCCTGCGGTAAACACTAAAAACCAGGTCTGCAGAGAGACGACTCCATGGACAAAAGCTCATGTTCTGCCAGCATGAAGACCTAAGCTGGACTCCCCAGCAAAAGCTGGGCACAGATGGCTCTATTTCCAGTACCCGTCAGACACGGAGCCAGGCATTTGAGCCAAAATGGCAGCCAGCTCCACTGCAGCAAGAAACCCTGCCTCCAAGGAGTACACTAAAGACGAAGAGAGGAAGATGCCCTACAGCTTCCTCTGGTCCCACCTACACACGGGAGGATTCATTAATAAATATACCCGTGTACTTGCAACACACACACACACACACACACACACACACACACACACACACACACACACAAGAACAACAACAACAACAACAACAACAACACTTCCCTCACTACCAAAAGTTAAATTTTCTCCTGTGGTTTCATAGAACTATAAGAACTACCCCTGTGGACTCCGACTCTATCTCTTGCCTGTCTCCATTTTGCCCCGGCCCCGGCCTCGCCCCGACTCCCAACCCCTCACTCTGTCTTCACAGCTGCGCAGTCACAGCACTGCGCCTGCGCACCTGCTGTTCCCGCCCCCTGTGAAGCTTTTTCCTTCACTTGTTCCCAACAGCCTTCCCAGGTCCTTTCTCGGTCATCTCCCACCATCCTTGGCTTGGATATTAAGTCAGCGGTTTCAGGTCACCTGGGAAACTCAACAAGCCTTATGGTTTGCGGATCTCAAAGCCCCACCATAGTTATCTTCTTCTTGTTTATTTATTTATTCATTTATTTGTTTATTTATTTATTTAAGCAGAAAAATGGTGGCCACAGAACAAAAGGAGATGTCAGTGTGGTCGAGAAAAGGCATCGAGGTAAGACTTCCCTAGAGGTGCTGGAACCCTAGACACTGAGACCATGAAAACAGAGTTCCTACCTCAAAACGGCCAGGTGATCTCAGGCACATTATGAAAATTTCCAAATCTGTTAAGTGAGGATAATAATTCTTAAGAGCAAGATCATTCTGAGACTTAAACACCCAATGTATTCGTGGGTATATTTATTGCTCTGGCCAAACACCTTACCAAAGAACTGCAAGGGAGGGCCGGCTTGTTTAGGTCCACGATTTAAAGGCCCAGGCAGTCTGTCATGCCAGGAATGATGGCAGCTGGAGCTTAGGTAGCGGTCATGCTCTGTATGCACTCAGGAAGCTTAGGGGTGAATGCTCACACTTGGCTTGTTTTTTCCTTTAATCATGGGATCACCATCTATATTCAGGGTGGGTCTTCTCTTCTCAGTTAAACCTTTCTGGAAATACACATCCAGAGGTGTGTCTCCTAGATTGCTACAAATCCAGGCAAGCTGACATTGAAGATGGGCATCTTGCACCAAACCCAACAGGAGTCCGTTATTTTTTTTTCTTTTATTCCTTTTGTGTTTCCCTCCTGTGAATGTAATTAATGGGCAGATCTCTTGACTTGGGGATGAGTCCTAGGTGTGGATTTAAACGTGCAGGCCAGAAGTACTGAATGTGTTTCATCATGAAAACATTGACTCACACCGATGATTGCTAGGTTCTAGGATCCAATCCTCAAGGGCCTTTCTGACATGCGAATGCACTTCAGTGCATTAGCATACGACCATGTGCTAACCATAACATAAAACACGTCCCCATGCAAGACTACAGTTGTTCAAGGAAATAAAACAAAAATCTCCCCCACGGAATGTGACAAACAAGATTTCTGCAGCAGTAACAGTGACAATAAAAATACGGCAAGTGTTTATTTATTGGCCCGTCACTACATCAGGCTGTGTTTAGTTCTATTATAAGCATTAAAGCCTCAGATATACCTTTGGCTGTTCATGACCGTCTTCATTTTAAAGAGAGTGAAACTAGGGCCTATAGCTAGGGGCTGTAAGACAGGATTGAACCTGGTCTTTCTGGCTTCAGTACCATTAACTCCTGGAGAAAGTGATCATGGTCATATTTACCCTGTTTCCCAACTTTTGGGCGGGGTGTGTGTGGGGGAGCTCCCAAGGCCTATGGGAACTGTACACAAGATTTGAACCCAGTCACTGTGGCCGTAGAGCTAACACATGCAAAGGCTCAAGGTAAGATTGAGTCTGGCATGTAGCATCTGAGGATACCAGAGCCCCGAGTACAGAAGGCTTGTCTTTGAGGGGAAAGAAAGGAAAACGATTTATTTATAGAAATAAGTAGCTGGAGGTAAGTGTACACAGAGGCAAGCTAAGGTCGAATTATGGTTTGCTTTTGTATTTAAGCAAATCCTAAAACTCCCACTAATGATAAGAATATTTTTTAAAAGGATGAAGTTGAGGTTATTTTGTTCTTTTTGGTTTTTGTTTATATGTTTGTTTTTATGTTGCAGATAGTTCAAGGAAACCAAACCTAGGATAGGGAGGAAGAGTGGGTAGGATATTCAGGCATTGACTCTGGTGTAGTCCAGAGAGCATGGAACGATTGGTGTAGAAGTGGGAGGAAAGGTCTGGATGAGGCCTGCGTAAGGCACATCTGCTTGTGTGCATGCTACATCAATGTCTGAATACACAGGATGTAGTGACAAGAACCAGGGACCATCTAGGAGCTCTGAACAGGACAGGATAGCTGCTAAGTGATCCTCCCCACAGACGGGTACCTCCTAATAACTTCTCTCTACCTCCAGTCCAGGAGTATGAGGCACTACTTCAGATGACGTACAGAGATGCAGAAGAGAAGAGAGAACTGAAGAGATTTCTGAAGCTCTTGAATTCTCAACCACCGAGCTTCCATGGTCCCGGCAAGATCGTCAGAGTGAAGGCCACCACGTGTAAATTAGCTCTCCAGTGACTGGGAGTGCAAACAGGGAGGAGGGTGGGTCACAATGCAGGGTTGTGTTGTGACAAATGGCAAGCTCTGTGGCATCAAGAACTAACATTTCTTGTTCATGCGACAAGTCCATTGCATGCTGACAAGGGGGTGTGTGTGGTCGTCCCTCAGGCACCAGCTGACGGGGGAGATCTTACTTCAAATGTACCCATTCTGAGCACCAAAGAAATGAAGCCCTGGAGACCCTCACACAGGCAATGGCATTCTTTGGCTGAGAAAGGATAGACATTAATTCTACTCCTATTATATTGGCCATAATTTGTTCTATGACTCAGTCCAGCCCCATGAGGCCAGGATATGAGATCCCACTGTGTTTCTTGAAGGTAGCAAGAACTAGCTGGTGACACAAACCACAGAAGTGGCTACCAGTGAAGTTCCCTGACTTGGCTAAAACTAAGTCTCAGTGTTCAGATCCTAGACAGCAGCAGGAGCAGGAGCAGGAGCAGGGGACTGAGTAGAAATACAAACTCTTAGGTCCCTTTCAGACTTGTTGGCTCAGAAACCATGGGGTGAAATGCTTCAGGGGTTGCTAAAGCTTGGTAAGGTTTGACCAGCACTCACTAGCATGTCAGGTCCAATACAGAATAACAAATCCATGACATTGACCGGTGACACACATGTTCATCATGTGCCCTACCGCCAAATCATTCTGCTTTTCTACGTTTTTTAAAACATTAAACATTTGAATGCATGTGAGTGTTTTGCCTGCATGTTTGTGTGCATACTACGTGTGTGCTTGCTACCTGAGGAGGCCAGAAGAAGGCTTCAGATCCCCTAGAATTGGAATTCCAGATGTCAGTGAGCTACTGTGTGGGTGCCAGAACCCATCCCACGTCTCCGGCAAAGCAGCAAGGGTTCTTAAACCCTGAGCCATGTCACTGTCAGCCCTGGCATGTACAGGGCTGGTAGATACATGGATAGGGTCTCAAATGACACAGTGGTCAAATACCCTTTAGACCTCTTCACTAACTCTAGGTTGTCACTATGCTTGTCTGCCTTTCTCTTGCACCACAGTGGATCCCTGTGGGGTCCATAGCCTTGTTTTGGATGCTAAGCCTGGCCATCTTTGCTACGATTTTCACACTAAGCTCGTAGTCTACAGAGTTGGACATTCCCGCATCTTAAATGCATTGCTGTGCTTCTAAATTCTGCTGAGAAATCCTTGGTTCAGATTTCAGGTCAGAGCCAAGGACTGAGCAGATGTTGGTTTAGTGAGCAGACACCATGACAACACTCTCTACTTCCTTTTCTATATGTAGACTGCAGAAGCCAAAAGGAGTTCCTGGAGTGTGCCTGTGAAGACAGTTATTCATGGTTTCCTCCCTCCTGCCTTGACCCCAGGAACTGCTACCTTCACACAACTGGACCCCTCCCAAGCTGTAGTTGTCCCCTCAAAGGCCTCAGGCAGAGCGTTAATTTCTGTGAGAGAGCAAGTAAGTGCCTGTTGGCTGTGGGTGCTCTTGTCTCAGCATACCTCAGAGACTGGACTGGACTCTGCTTGGCTGGGGTGGCAGATTCTGAATGGCAGTGATGCCGCGGAGATGCCCTGTTAGCTTTGTCTGGACCCAGTCAATGCTTCCTACATGCATCAGATCCAAAACCACAAGATGAGTTTTAGATGTCATTCTGACTTCTTGGTGTAGCTCTATGACTATGGGAGTCCATTGAGATTTAGAAAGATGCACTGAAATCGAAGTGGGCAGCTTGCTGCCTGACTCTCCCCTTTCTCTTCTTTATCAGAATCAATTCTAGATGTGTGAACCCAGGAGGAACACCTGATGATTGCATTGAAAGGCTTACTCTGGGTTGTAAAACATATACTCTGAATATCACACACACACACACACACACACACACACACACACACACACACACACAGAGAGAGAGAGAGAGAGAGAGACAGACAGACAGACAGACAGACAGACACATACACACAGAGAAAAAACAAGACACGAACTCTCTCTGTCTGTGTTTCTGTATCTCTCTGTCTCTCTCTCCCTCTCAAACACATACATATGCACTCGGACACACACATACTAGGCATGTATAACCTAAGAATCAGGAGATTCACTGTTGACTGAAGTTTCTGTTTTATGAAGGATGAAATGAGTCTAGTTACATGCACTCCAGACCTTAATGGACTTTAAGACAATTTCCCCTGTAGCTCATGCCTGTAACCCTCGCACCCAGGAGACAGAGGCAAGAGGATTGCTTTGCATCTCCGGCCAGACTGAGCTGCATAGTGAGTTCCAGGATAATCTAGGCTATAGTTTGAGACACTGTCTGCAAAGGAGAATGGAGAAGAAGAGAAGAAAGAGGAGGAGGAAGAAGAGAGGGAGGGGAGGAGGAATAAGAGGGAGAGGGGAGGAGGAGAAGGAGGAAGAGGAAGGAAGGAGGAGGAGTAAGAGTGGGTGAGTGAGAGGGGAAGAGGAGGGGAGGAGGAGGAAGAAGAGGAGGAAGAGAAGGAGGAAGAGGACTACTCTAGTCATCTTGAAGCTCTGGGTTTTAGATCTGAGGAAAGAAAAGACAGAGGGAGGAGTCAGAAATGACTCCGTTTAATTGGGCATACCTGGTTCACCTTCCCAGGACCACAGCAATTCACATTATGGCAACTGTGTATCTATTAAGGACCATCTTCATTTCTAGTCCCAGGGTAAACCTTCCGGGAGAGCACAAAGCATTTGTCTTGCTGGGTATGAATTATCAGGCTGGTAGGGGAGGCAGGTATAGTCACATGGATAAAGTGGGGCTGGAAAACAGAGGTAGAAAGAACTGTCCACGTGGGGACCAGAGAAGGGCTTCCAGAGAAGGAACCAGAGAATGAACTGGAGTTGTCCTTGTAGAGAGAGACCAACTCTGTACAGACAAGCACTAGCCCTGAACTAGTAAGCACGGGGCTTATAAGGAGTTAGCTTTAAAGTTGTGTTGTGGCTGGGGAGCTGTCTCAGTAATCACAGTGCTTGGTGTGCAAGCATGAAGACGTGTAGATCTTTAACTGGGCACAGTGGGGAGCTTAGACTTGGGATCCCTGGGCTCTCTGGTCTGCTCATCTACCTGAGTTGCTGCTGAGCGCCAGGTCCAGTGAGAGACCCTGTTTCAAAAAATTAGGTACAGAACAGAATAGTTGAGAGACACCAGACATCGCATTTCCATGTACACACACATGCATACACACACACACACACACACACACACACACACACACACACACACACACGACTATTCTCAGGACTATTAGAAACTCACCATTGGGAACTCTGGTTTTCTTTTTTTTCCTTAATTATTTTAGATGAATGTATTTTATGAAAATAAATGGAAATACTTACCATGGGTTCAGAATTCTACTTTCATAACTTTACGCTTCTGATAAAATCAAGTTAGACATTTATTTTATCAAAAGACATTTTCTATTTCCCATAGAGGTTTGGGGAACTTTTGAAATTGATGAAAAATTTCCCGAAGACCTCTGGGATTCATCGTCTCATGTATATGCCCACTACACAACTGGAATTGAAAATCAAGTAAGCACTATTTATTGTGTAAGGATTTTCTTTCTAACCATAATTTCCAATGCCTTTCAATTAAGAACGTTCATTTAATACACATTTCATATGTGTGCATATTTGTATATAGGGAGTACCCATGTGGGTGCTGTATGCACATGTAGGGGACAGAGAAAATCAGACTCAATGTTTTGTTTTTTTCCCAACCCCTGTTATTTTTTGTTTTATGTTTTTTAGACAGGGCTTTCTCTGGCCTGGGGCTCACCAGTTCAGCTGGTCTGATTGGCTAGTAAGTCTGTATGATGGGCCTGTCTTGGCCTCCTGAGTGTCGAGATTATAAACATGCACCATCACATCTGATGTGGGTCCTGGCGCTCACACTCAGGTTTCATGCTTTACTGACTGAACTATCACCATAGCTTCTCAATAACATATTTTGTATAGATTAATTTAATTTTAAAGTGCGTGTGTGTGTGTGTGTATGTGTGTGTTTGTGTGTGTGTGTACTGTGTGTGTGTGTACGTGTGTGTTTGTGTGTGTGTGTGTACTGTGTGTGTGTACGTGTGTGTTTGTGTGTGTGTACTGTGTGTGTGTACGTGTGTGTTTGTGTGTGTGTGTACTGTGTGTGTGTACGTGTGTGTTTGTGTGTGTGTACTGTGTGTGTGTGTACGTGTGTGTTTGTGTGTGTGTGTGTACTGTGTGTGTGTGTGTACGTGTGTGTGTGTGCATTCTATGTATGCATGCATGATTGCATATGCCCAAAGAACCTGGAAAGGCCATCAGATCTCCTGAAGTTAGACTTATAAGTGGCTGCGAGTCACTCAACATGGATGCTGGCAACAAGGAGCTCAAGTCCTCTGCATGCTCCTAACTGCTGAGCCAACTCTCCGGTCCCTTAGTGCATATTTAATTACTTATTTTGGATGAGTTCTACTCTCCCCACGGTTGACCATCCTTGAGCATCTTCCTGAGACTTTATCAGTTGACCTCTCAATTGCCTTGTGTCTGGTTTTGTGTACTTATTGGAATATTGTACTAAGGATTCTTGGCTATTTTGTGTCTTCAATCACACACAGTAAATTACCATGACCTCAGCTCAATTGTCAGCATTTTAATTTGTCCCACGAAGAAGTGGTCTCTTAGAAGCTGAACAGAGTTACTGAACAAAACGCTACCACACAGCAAAGTCATGTAAGAACTAGACCAGTCAATCTGTGGACTAGAACATAAACCTGGGTACATTTATCATATCATTTAGTACCCTATCCCCCACTATTCTAAGATGTTGATTATCCCACCATTACTAAACCCTTCTCCTCTCTCTGTTCATGTTTGAGGGCCAGAGGTAGATCTCAAGCACCTTCTTGTTAAAAGGTGTCTGCACATTATCATTATTATTTTGAGACAAGGTCTCCCACTGGTCTGGTCAAATGACTAGACTGGTTGACCAGTAAGCTCCAGGATCTGCCTGTCTCTACTTCCCAGAGCTAGGGTTATAGATGCATGTGGCTGTATGCTCCACTTACATGAGTGCCAGGAACCTGAACTCAACTCCTCATGACTGTGCTGATGGCTTTGCTAATGGAGCCATCCCACCAGCCTCTGACAGCTCACTCTTTCTTAGCATTGTCAAAATAATGTGTGTGTGTGTGTGTGTGTGTGTGTGTGTTATCAATTGTTATTTGACTGTACTTATTATGACGTATAACTTCTTCCCATGGCTCCTACTTCTTTTGCTTATCTATTAGTGCTTTATTTATTGTTTGCATCTGAATTTTGTCTTGGTGTGTGAAGACAAAGATTGAATCATTGTCTTTTGTTTTCTTTCTAAGCTTAAAGAAGCATTCAGGAGAGTCCACGGTTTTGAGTCAGTTCAGGTCACCCAATTTCGGTAAGTGCCATCTGGTCTTAGTAGGTCTGCTCTAGAATTCTGCACTGGTCCTGAGAATGTCCAGTGATGTTCCTGCTGCCTTTGACAGAACTGTAAATTCAATGCTAGGGAGATGGGTTAGTCAGTGTATACCTTCAAGCCTGAGGTCTGAAGTCTGACCCCAGAACCCACATGCTCAGTGACAGGGCATGCCCAGTGAAAGGGCAGTAGAGACAGGGGATTCCTGGGGTTTACTAGTCAGCAAGAGTCACATAATTAATGAGATCCAGGCCAGTGAGAGATCCTGTCTCAAAGGATAGATCGTATCCCTAATGGCAACCTGATGTTGGTTGTTCTCTGACCTCCACATGCAAGTACACACATGCATGTGAACACACATATACACTCATCATTCATACATAGAGGAATACACACACACACACACACACACACACACACACACACATTAAAAAATGTAAATACATGGGCATAAGATAGCGGAACCTTGAGAGGAAAGGGGAGATCATAGAGCTCAGGTTTAGAAAGGGGTGAGAGGTGGCATTAGGGGTGTGGGTGTAGAGAGGTGAGCATTTCCTGCCACAGTGGACATGGTATTGTATAATTTGGAGTCAGGATGGAAAGCTTGTATAAAATATCCTTCTGGGCAGGCAGGTATCAAGTATAGACTGTGGTTCAAAACTCAGAGGTCATTGTCTACAGCAAATACAGGAAAATTTAGTAAATTAGCCTTTTGTTTATGATTCAATTCAAAGTTATTTGGAGTTGATCACGGGTGCCTCCACTGCTCGTTCCTTGTGGTCCACTTGCTGGAGGAAGTGGTTCAGAGGTCAAGCAACATGAGACTCATTATTTTTTCCATGGTTCACTTCAAACCAGTCACGGGAGTTTTCAACAGCACTTGCTATAAATATATTCTTATTCCATAAGATCATTTAGAATAATTTTCTTTAAAACCCAACACAGACAACCTGTCTCACAGATCGTTTTCTTTTTGTGCCTTTGCTGTCAGTGAAGTCTTAGATGCAGCTGAGATCCAACCCCAATGCCTTTTACATTCAAAAGCCGAGAAGGCATGATAGTGCATGCTCGGAATCCTACTGCTTGGGATGTGGAGGCAGGAGGATTGCCATTATTTCATGACTGACTTAGAGTGCAAAGTGAATACAGGGTAGCCTGCATTACACAGGGAGACCTTGTCTCAAGACAAAATAAACAATCAGTAGGAAAATAGTAGACAAGTGGTACAGGGGTGGGAGTGGATAGCAAGGTAAAGAACATCATTCTCCTAACCTTGCTTTTCTCTTGGTGTCTTGATCCCTTTTGTTTAAATAGAAAGTAGATTCTTTTCTCATACACAATAACCTGATTATAGTTTCCCCCTCCCTCTACTCCTCCCACTTCAGTGTGAGTAGTTGCAGGGCTAGAGAAATGGCTCAGCCATAAAGAATTCATGCAGGTCTTCTAGAACACTTGAGCTTAGGTCCTAGCACCTCTGTCAGGTGGTTTACAACCTTCTGGGCTATCTGATACCCTCTTCTGACCCCTCCTTGGCATCTACAACTCACGTGTATGTACAATCCCCCCAACACACTCATACAGATAATAAAAAAATAAACATTTAAGATTTTATGTTTTACACTTAAATTTTAAAGCATGTTGAAAACTATTTGTTAATTGAAGAAAATACAACCCTGAGACAGGAGTAGCTGGGCATGAAGGCTTACGCATATAATCACTGCACTTAGGAAACTGAGACAGAGGGATTTCTGCAAGTTCCAAGCCAGCCTGGGTTCCATAGTGGAAAACACAAAACCAAAAAATGAGGGTATCACGGTGCTGATCTCATGGATGAACTGTAGGACTTATTTCACTAACACATGTGCATGTGTGCTCTCCTGCTTCAGACACCATCTGTGTTCCTGTGATTTCCAAGAGTGTCACCTGGGCTTGGGCTTGTCCCTGAACTCTGAATATGAGCCACCAACCTGACTTCTCTGCTTGCTCTTCCGGTGGGCATGCCAAACATGGCCACTCCCTGCTCCCCCACCCCACCCCTCCTGGCCAGCCACCTTTTCCACCTTCTTACCTGTTCTTCCAGTTGCTAGACTCAAACTTTGAGCCACATTCTGTTCTTAGTTATATTCTGAGCTGTAATGAACACATTATGCTGTACACAGACCCTCAGAATACAGTTCTATCAGATCCGACCAACTGCACACAGCTTGTCCCATTGCACACAGCTTGTCCTACCCAGACAGAACATCTCCAGTATCCCACGTTCCTCCAGTTCCTTCCTAGCCAATGTCCAGTGCTACCTCTGCTGCCTCCACAACCTCCCCCAGAAGCAGCCACTGGGTCTGATTTCTCCCTCCCTAGGCTGGTTTAACCCGCTCGAGAATGTCGTAAACATAGAATGCCGTTGTTTTGTTCGTTTTGTTACATGGCTTGGTTTCTATCACTCAGCATGAAATACTAGAAGTTCATTCTGTTTTTGTCAGTGGTTGTGACTCCCACCTTTTTAGTGTCCAGTAGAATATTCCACTATGTAAAGGCACCAACTAACCTTGCTTCCACTCTGCCAAGTTCTTAACTCATTTCTTTCTTGTACATCCCGAATCTGCTTCCTTAGCAACCCCGTTAAATATAACTCCGATCTAAGTGTTTCCACATAAATGATTACCCACTTAGTTCAAGCCAAACCACCTCTTTCTTAGCTCTTCTTCCTGCTTTCTTTCTGGACGCCCTTCAGTTTCCATCCTTCCTCCTGCATTACTCGTTACTTCCTGCGGTCCTCTCTCCCTTACTGGACGGCTCACTCTGGTCTTTAAGGTTGTCCAACTCATTGTCTGTCCCAGAACTTTTGCAGATGCTTTTGCGCCATCCCACGAGCTCCTCCCCTTGTCATCTATGCTGGCTAGTTTTACATCAGCTTGACCCGAGCTAGAGACCTATTTAGGAGGAGGGGCTTCTAGTTGAGAAAATGTCTTCCTGAGATTTGCCTGTACACAAGTCTGGAGTGCATTTTCTTAATTATCAATTGATAGGGGACCCAGCCCATTGTGGGTGGTACCATCGCCGGGCAGAGGCCCTGGGTATATAAGGAAGCAGGATGAGGAATCCGTGGGGAACAGGCCAACTTCTTCCATGGCTTTGGCTTTAGTTCCTACTTCCAGGTTCCTACCCTGAGAGACTGAAGTTCCCTCAGTGATAGACTGTTATCCTGAAGGGTAAGCAAAAGAAAACTCTCTCCTCTCCAAATTTATTTTGGTCACGGCATTTTATCACAGTAATGGTAACCCTTATTAAGACATCATTATAAGGGCCTGTTTCAAAAACCATGAATGTTTGTCATGGGGAAACCTTCTCCATGCAACCATATATAGTGTGAGGCCTTCACTTCCTCCTTCTGTGCTTGTCACTGTCTGCCTGCCTCTCATGACATTTAACATTTAGAAATGTGTGTGGATATATGTATGCGCATGTGGGGTACATGTATGTGAGTATGCATATGGGCATGACGGTGCATGCAAATGAATATGTATGTATACATACATGAATGCAAATGTATGTGCACATGTATGTGTGTATGTATTCATGTGAATGAATATAAGTGTGTGTGTTGTATGTATTCCTGAGCTCCATAAAAGTACACAGCAGATCTGCTTGCTTCTTCCCTGTAGACTCCATGCCATGCATTTCCAGATTTGCCCTAAGAGACCAAACGAAGGTTCAGTGAATCTCTTTCTTTCCACATCCCTATTGCAGAAATGGAAGCATCATTGTTGGCTATGAAGTGACCGGCTCCACTAGTCCTGCTGAACTCCTCTCTGTCATTGAACAGGAGTCTGAAAAGGCACAGGTAGCCCTGAGAAGGCAGTTTCCAGTCAAATATGGCTCTTTTCGAGTGTTCGGGAAAGGTAATGCCGAGCTCCCGTCTTGGCTTCTGTCTCTCATTAGTCACGCACGGCGTCCTCAGAAATTAGAGTTCTAAGAAGGCACACACCCCCCTCTCTTTACATTAAAAAAAGTATCATCTTAGTTCATTTCCTCTCGGTGAGAGGAAACACCCAGATGAAAGCAGCTTAGAGGAGAAAGGGTCTATGGACCTCACAATTCCAGGTTACAGTCTGCCCTTGTGGGGAACTCAATGCAGCGGGAGTTTGAAACAGCTAGTCACACTCACTGTCCAAGTCCAGGACCCAGCCCTTGAAATGGTGACACCTGCATTCAGGGTGGGTCTTCTTACCTCAATTAACCAACCCAGTTAAGAAAATCTACCAAGGCCTGCCCACATAGCATCCTACTCTAGACAAGCCCTCATTTAGATTCTCTTCCCACCTAGCTCTACATTGAGTCAAGTAGATGTTGAAATTCACCACAATTTCTTCTCTGTTCTCCCCTCCCCTCCCCTCCACTCCCTCCCCTTCCTTCCCTTCCTTTCCTCTCCCCTCCTTTCCTCTCCTCTCCTCTTCTTTCCTCTCCTCTCCTCTCCTCTCCTCTCCTCTCTTCTCCCCTCCCCTCCACTCCTCTCCTTTCTTCTCCTCTCCTCTCTTCCCCTCCACTCCCCTCCACTCCTCTCCTTCCTTTCTTACTCCTTCCTCCCTTTATCTCTTTCTCACTTTTTGAAACAGAGTCTCTCTTTCTGTAGCCTGGCTTCCAATTCTCAAGTCACTACCCCTAGCCTTCTGAGTCCTGGGATTATGGATATGCACCCTTATGTATAAAATCTTAATTTAAAAACATTAGGCATATAATAGTCATGCATATTCATGGAATTATAATGTGCTATTTTGAGAGTTTCTGATATTATGAATTATGTAATTAGTACATCTATCACCTCAAACATTTATTATTTTTTTGCAATGGAAAGAGTCAACATCCTCTCCCCAGCTATTTGAGAATTTTCTATTTATTTTATGTTTGTGAACACACTATTACTCTCTTTAGACACACCAGAAGAGGGCATCTGATCCCATTACAGGTGGTTGAGAGCCACCATATGGTTGCTGGGAATTGAACTCAGGACCTGTGGAAGAACAGTCAGTGCTCTTAACCACTGAGCCATCTCTCCAGCCCAAGCCATTTTGAAATACAAAGTACCTTCAGCCTTGAAAAGGATGATTCGTGTAACCTCTGGAAATGTGGCTGAGTCTAGAGGATATGTGTTAAATGAAATAAGCCATAAAGACAAAGAGCAACACTGAATGATCTCACTTGTGTATGGAATCCAAAAGACTCTCCTGCTCTCAGAGAAGCTGAGAAATGGTGTGCAGTCCCCAGTGATTGTAAAGAGTCAGCAAAGGGATGAGTAATCGAGGGTTAGATCTACAGGAAATATAAGATGGAGATCAGAGGTTTGCAGTTAGCTATACATCTCTTGCCACAAGCTCTGTTAACATCTGCCAACAACATTCACTCAGCAGACATTCACATATTATCTGATACGTCCAGACACTTAGAGCAGAACACAGAGGAGGTCAAAATTCCAGGCCTTGAGGAGTTGGCTTCCAATGATGCCATCTACTGGTTCCAGTCACAGGAGAATATATTATTGAGAGTCATTGGTGATTTCCATAGAAGCACCTTGAAATAAGTCCACGCCAGAAGGATCACGCCCCAGTGACAATCACCTATCTTCCAACCATGTTATCATAGTTTGCTCTACAGCGTCTTCAAGGTTATCAAGTATTTTCTCCCTCCTCCCATGCATTATGTTTGTGTGATAGGTGTGTTTATGTATATGTGTGTTTGCACATGTACGGATGCAAGTATGTGTGGGTGCATGTGTGTGCATGTGGAGGCTCAAGGTTGATGTCAAGTGTCTTCCTCAGTTTCTCTCCACTTTATAGATCAAGGTGGGGACTCCTACTGAGTCTGGAACTCAGAATTTCCAGTTAATTTGGCTAGCCAGTTTAACCTGAAAAATTCCTGTTTCTATCTCCTGAATGCTGGTGAGATTTCAGATGGGCCACTGTGCCCACTTGGCATTCATGTGGTTCTGAGGATCTGAACTCTGATACTCAGGCTGCCTGGCAGGTGCTTAACCCACGTAGCCATCTCCTGCCTTGTCGTGTTTTCTCTTTGTTGTTGTTTTTTTTTTTTAATTTTTAAAGATTTATTTTTTTACGGAAGTACACTGTAGCTGTCTTCAGACACACCAGAAGAGGGCATCGAACCCAATTACAGATGGTTGTGAGCCACCATGTGGTGGCTGGGAATTGAACTCAGGATCTCTGGAAGAGCAGTCAGTGCTCTTAACTGCTGAGCCATCTCTCTAGCACCTGTTCTAGGGTTCTCTCAAGTGATTACATCGTGCCTTGTGTTCACACAGTACTAACCATCTGATAGTCCATTAAGAACAAAGTGTCTGGCATTGGTCAGATCCCTGGAAGGAAAAGGCATCCTGAGCAGGAGGCATGAGGAAGGCAAAAGGAGACTGAGGATGCTTCTGGGTGTCAGCAGTGTACCTGTGCTTCCAAACTTCGCCTGGGTTTTAAATCTGAAAATATAACTTCTAAAGCACTGAAACGCTGCATGTTTTTTGTAGAGTGCTGGGATGTTCCGAAGTCATTTCCCCCTGTATCTGTTATTTTCTAGCTCAGTGTAACAGCATCTCCTTTGGATTCGGGCTTGAGAATGACGAATATACTCTACCCTGCAGCAGTGGCTTCACTGGAAGCGTGACAGTCAGGTGCCAGGCCTCTGGGTGGCAGCTCACCAGGGAGTCCTGTGTACTCCCTCAGCTGGAAGAACTGAAGAAGGTGACACTTTTTTTTTTAGGAGTTTGAATTTCACAGACTCTCCTAGAGATTCTGGCTAGGTAGAGGTCAAAGGTGACAATTGATATCTTTGAACAAAATGCAAAAGTATGAAGGTTCTGTTGGGTTTTGGTTAACCAGGGGTTGCAAGTATGACTGACAGAGGCAGAAGATGTCTAATGGCTTTGTCTTAGTAAAGTCACTCAATGCTAAGAGATATGATAGATGCTAAAACACCAACTAAGGCAGACCTAGAAATCCAGGAGGCCTTGGAGTTGAAGATTAAAGGGAAGCAAGAATCAGGGCAGTGTACTTAATATAAGTGAAAATATATAAATATCTTCAACTGGAAGAATGACTAGGTTGGACATGGGTGACCCATTCAATAGATTTAAAAAGCTATCTGATCTATCAACCACATAAATATGTATATATGTATGTTCATATATATGCATGTTATATGATATAGTATATGTATATGTATATGTATATTATATGTATGTATATACACACAGATGCACATTCAGGAAACAAAAAACCAAGCAGCTAGTGGTCCATCTGGTAACAGTAACATTAATCTAAAAACAGTCACTTGATTCCTAGTCCAATGTTATGGTTTTCACTCTAGCTTTAAAAAAACAACTGAAAGAAAGAAGAAGAAAGAAAGAAAGAAAAGAAAGGAAAGAAAGAGAGAGAAAGAAAGAAAGAAGGAAAGAGAAAGAAAGAAAGAAAGAAAGGAAGAAAGAAGGAAAGAAAGAAAGAAAGGAAGAAAGGAAGAAAGAAAGAAAGAAAGAAAGAAAGAAAGAAAGAAAGAAAGAAAGAAAGAAAGAGAGGAGATAACCAGTCAAGAACAGGAAAATTCAAACCATAGCGGGAAAAGTCTTGCAGACTGGCTCAGACACTGCTTGTATAGCCGACATCCATGTTGAATAGAGTGTTTCTGTCTCAGTCAGAGCCATTCCTCCCTCAACAGAGAGCCCCAAAGAGGGCTACCTGTCAAAGCACCATGGAGTGGTTGCTTCTCCTTTCCTTCCCTCTCTGTCCTCATCTGAGAGAAAGGAGCAGGTAGCCACTGGAGTCTAATCTTGCTCTCTCCTTCTTTGCCCCAGTTCTAAACATGGCGATAGTTGGAATTCGTTGATCCTAGGATGTGAGGGCAGGCAGAGAGCAGCAGTATTCAATTAAAAAGAGCAAGGAGGTTGGGTGGGATCCAGGATCCTGGGTCAACTTGTGCAAACACTCCCGCTTGCTGCTTTCCAGGTTACTCTAGAATAGCAGAAGCAGACAGGGACTGAGAAGGAGACGTGAGATTCTAAACCCAGTGACAGGGTGGGGATTGGCCCAAGCCTAGAAGTCAAATTGGCACGACATGTCCCTCTGTCTATCTTTTCACCCTGTACAAGACGTTCAGTATTAGTACTGGCAGAGCTCAGCAGCAGAACCACGTCTATCTGGGTACTTCTTGCAAAGTCACCAAATCTTGCTCATCTGTTTTTCTGTAACTGAGATTAGGATGTATTTGAAAATGCCTTTCAGACAATATTTTCATGATCCAGCTTCCTTGGCTCTAAAATAGCATGGCTCAAATAACATGGCTTCCTTCAAAGAGTGTTTTAGATGCTGATTCAACCAATTTCTGTTGCGTATTAAGCACGGTGTCTAGAATATAAGAATCACTGAACCACAGCCATTGTTCCCACTACTACATAAGCTACCTCTGATACACTGTACCGTTTGCTCTGTAGCTGAGACATCTGATTTAAGTCTAACGATGTTAAGCATTTCTGTTTTCCCCCTTATAACCTAATCATTTATATTAATTTTTATTTTCAGGAGCTCAGTGTGATTGCAGACGAGATCACGGAGGCAGGTGTGGCGTCTTTGGTGCATAATCTTTCTGCCATCATTCTGCAAAGCCCATCCACCACAGTTGGGAACCTAGGCTCAGTGGTGTCACTTCTGAGGAACGTTTCATCCCTGTCACTGGCAAACTCTTTAGCTGTATCCAATTCGACACTGAAGGTATGCTTTTTCTTCACTTGAAAGGTTCACTTTATTACTTATTTTATAGCTTATTTTCTTTAGCTTTTTGAGACTGGCTCTCACAGTGCAGCTCTGGCTGGCTTGGCATGCACGCACAGGCCAGGATAGCCTTGAACTCCTGGAAAACATCCTGGTTTAGCCTTGGGAGTGCTGGGAATACAGACATGTACAACTTCACCCAGATTGAAGGTCTCACTTCAAATGCTATATCTTGTAGGAGGCGTACTAAGAGCCTGGATGATGGGAAATCTTTTGATAAAAACAGAATCCATGTGATGGTCCCCATGTGAGTTTTATTGGCTTTTCCATAGTATATAATTAATGCAAAGTATATAATGAACCACATAGTATATAAAGAATTACAGTGGGGCTGTATGTAGCTTAGTATGAGGGTGTTGACCTGGCAGGTGTTGGGCCCAAGATTCAATACTAAGTTTGGGATCTTGGAGGAGAAGAAATATGAATGCCCATGTTCAACAGTGCAAAAGCTTACCTCCTGGACCTTCCCAAGCATCCCGTTCATGGGCAGATTTCAATTTAGACTTTTGATCCTATGTGTTCATTGTGTACAGTGAACAATTATAAACTCTTTCCTCTTGGCTGGTTCAGTTTGGATATTTATTCTACTACTAAAGCAACCAATATGCTTTCTTCCACAGAATCTCACTGGGGACACAACCCAGTCTTAAGGGCAGGCCTCATGCCCTACACTAGAAATGGCCAAAACAAAATGAAGCCAGTGGCATTTTTGGAGGTTCTTTGCCTCATAATGCTTTGCCAGGCCTCTCTTGTTTCTCCTTACAGATCCTTTGAGCATATATTATGGCTTCCAATTTTGTGGTTTTATAGAATTTCTATGTGTGCAAATGCATGTGCATCTACGTCTGTATATGTTTCTTGTGATTTTTCTTGTTTTTTTTTTCTGTTTATTTTCTTGTTTTGTGCTATTCTAGTTTCTTTTCTTTTCTTTCTTTCTTTCTTTCTTTCTTTCGTTCTTTCTTTCTTATTGATATTTAGATGCCTGATTGTTTTCTAATGAGAAATAAAGGGGGTAGATTTGAGTGGGGGCAGAGGTTGTGGGAGACGGGGTAAAGGGAAACAGTAATCAGAGTATATTTTATGAAAAATATATATTTTCAAAAAACATTGGCAGTTCAAGACCTGGTGGCACAGTCTATAATTCTAGCACTTGGGAGGCTGAGGTAGGAAGGTTGTGAATTTGAGGCCAAACTTAGATCCTCTGAAAAAGCAGTAAATGTTCTCATCGTCTTAGCCATCTTTCCAGCTAACAATTCAAAACTACACGTTCTTTTTTTTTAAACATTTATTTATTATGTTTTATTTATATACATCATACAGCTTTCTGCCTGCGTGTATGCGCCTGCAGGCCAGAAGAGGGCACCAGACATGATTATAGATGGTTGTGAGCCACCATGTGGTTGCTGGGAATTGAACTCAGGACCTCTGGAAGAGCAGACAGTGCTCTTAGCCACTGAGCCATCTCTCCAGCCCCAAAACTACACGTTCTTAAGGATCACCATTGAATATTGTTATGCAGTAAACAACAATCAAAACACATGAATTAAAATTTGAGCATCCATGGCATGAATTTACAAGTTCTTTTTTTAATCAAAAATATTTGTTGTTGTTTATACACGGAATCCTGGTTAGTTTCCCCTTCCTCTACGCCTTCCAGTTCCTCCCCACCTCTCTTCCCGTCAGGACTTCTCCCACACTTTTAAGAGATAATAATAAAATAAAGTATAATAAGATAAAACAAATTCTAATGTTAGCTAAGGGAACAAAATGGGGAAGTTGTTGAATGTCATGCTTCTGTCCTGGGGCCATAACATATTCACCTTTCCCATCTCAGAGTTAAAAAAATGCACTCCTGTGTATTATGGGATGCATATTCATCCACACTGAAGTAAAACCTCACTGTGATTGCAGATGGCTTAGGGTGACCACTCTAAACCTAACTTAAAAGAACATTATAGTGTGTGTGTGTGTGTGTGTGTGTGTGTGTGTGTGTGTGTGTGGTGCCTACATACATTCCACAGCATATGTAAGGATACCAGAGGGCAATTTGTGGTAATCAGCTCTCTCCTTCAACCATCTGGGTTCTGGGAATTGAACTCAGGTCACTAGGATTGGAACAGGTACCTTTATCCACTGAGATACCCTATCATCTTGCCCCAAGTTTCTTTCTTTCTTTCTTTTTTTTTTTATTAACTTGAGTATTTCTTATTTACATTTCAAGTGTTATTCCCTTTCCTGGTTTCCGGGCAAACATCCCCCTAACCCCTCCCCTTCCCCTTCTTTATGGGTGTTCCCCTCCCCATCCTCCCCCCATTGCCGCCCTCCCCCCAACAATCACGTTCACTGGGGGTTCAGTCTTAGTAGGACCAAGGGCTTCCCCTTCCACTGGTGATCTTACTAGAATATTCATTGCTACCTATGAGGTCAGAGTCCAGGGTCAGTCCATGTATAGTCTTTAGGTAGTGGCTTAGTTCCTGGAAGCTCTGGTTGCTTGGCATAGTTGTTCTTAAGGGGTCTCGAGCTCCTTCAAGCTCTTCGAGTTCTTTCTCTGATTCCTTCAACAGGGGTCCCGTTCTCAGTTCAGTGGTTTGCTGCTTTGCCCCAAGTTTCTTTACCCAAACCTTTCTAATATATTGAATGATAGAACTGAATGTAACTCATGAATTTTACCATGATCCTTAATTCACAAATTCTATGACCATCTTTCTTAGACTTAGCATGAGCAACCTTGACACTTGGTTCTTCTGTCTCAGAAGACCTAAAGTGACTTTGATTTTTATGTTTCAGGATGTCATCAACATAGCTGATCATATCTTGGATTCAGCCTCCATAAAGAACTGGACAATTTTGATACAAGAAGCAAAGGACTCCAGCTCCCAGTTGCTAGAGACGTTGGAAAACATCAGCACTCTCATCCCTTCCACTGCTTTGCCTCTTAGTATTTCTCGAAAATTCATTGACTGGAAAGGGATTCCAGTGACCCAAGTCCAAAGCACACAGGGCTACAACTATCAGATCGAAATGATACAACAAAATGCCTCTCTGCCCATCCGAGGCCATGTGCTTATTGAACCAGATCAATTTCGGAAATCGCATCCAAAGACTATTATCAGCATGGCCTCATTGACCTTTGGGGACATTCTACCCATTACTCAGAGAGGAAATGCACAGGCCAATGGTCCTGTGATATCCACACTTATCCAAAACCATTCCATCAGTGAAATTTTCCTGAACTTTTCCAAAATAAAGGGAAACCTGAGCCAGCCTCACTGTGTGTTTTGGGATTTTAGCTACTTGCAATGGAGCAATGCAGGCTGCCAACTAGTTAATGAAACTCCAGACACAGTACTGTGCCGATGTAGTCACCTGACCTCCTTCTCCATGCTCATGTCACCCTTTGTTCCCTCTTCAGCTGTCCCTGTGGTAAAATGGATCACATACATAGGGCTGGGCGTCTCCATTGCAAGCCTAATCTTATGCCTGATCATCGAGTCTCTGTTTTGGAAGCAGACTAAAAGAAGCCAAACCTCCTACACACGCAACATTTGCCTGGTGAACATTGCCTTGTCACTCCTAATTGCTGATGTTTGGTTTATCATTGCTGCCACGGTGGACACCTCCGCAAGCCTGTCTGGAGTCTGTGTGGCTGCGGTGTTCTTCACTCACTTTTTCTACCTTGCCGTATTCTTCTGGATGCTTGTACTCGGCATCCTGATGGCTTATCGGATCATCCTCGTGTTTCATCACACGGCCTTGCTTACCATGATGGCTATTGGCTTCTGCCTAGGCTATGGGTGCCCTCTCCTTATATCCGTCATCACCCTTGCTGTCACCCAACCTAGCAATAACTACAAAAGGAACAATGTGTGCTGGCTTAATTGGTCTGACAAGAGCAAACCTCTCTTGGCATTCGTTGTTCCTGCATTGACTATTGTGGCTGTGAACTTGGTTGTGGTGCTACTGGTCCTCAGGAAGCTTTGGAGGCCAGCGATTGGAGAAAGACTCAATCAGGATGACAAGGCCATTGCCATCCGAGTGGGAAAGAGCCTTCTCGTGCTGACCCCACTGCTAGGGCTCACCTGGGGCTTCGGCATAGGAACAATGGCAGACAGTCAGAATCTAGCCTGGCATGTTCTTTTTGCTTTACTTAATGCTTTCCAGGTAAGAATGATAAGAATTTGTAGTACATACTCATGCTATTGGAATAAGTAGAGAGAACCAGGGTTGGTGGATGAAGATGGCCTCATCTCCTTGGCTCCAATAAGTCTACAATAGAAAGTGCATCAAGACAGTGAGAAGACACCCCCATCCATTTTTCCCAGCAGTTTACATCACACTGAAAGAGAATTCTAGATGTTTCAGATAACCCACTGTGGAGCTCAGATCTATCAGTGTTCACATAACTACCAATCACATAACTATCACTTGTGGTTGACTCAGTCTACATATCTCTAAAGAAGCAGAGGAAGAGAAAGAGCTCAAAATTACTTGCTGATCTTGAATGATACAAAGCAAGTCCCTGGGATTTAATAAACATGGGCTGGCAACCTGACACCAACAGCCAGATTTTGTAAATAACAGTTTCTTGGAACACAACCATGCTCATTAATAGGGTCCATGGCTCTTTCCTCTCCAATAGAGGAGATGAAACAGATATTATGTATCTTACAAACCCAAGACTCACAATTTACTCAAAACACACACACACACACACACACACACACACACACACACACACACACACACACACACAGAGTTTGCCAATCCTTAGTATTAAAGATGGCTTTTATGTTTGGCAGTCAAAAAAGTGTTCAGAATAAATGGAAAAACTAATCCTTAGGTTTTTATGTGTCTGGAAGAGTCTTCCATCATGGTTTATTGCAGATAAGGCCAGACCACCTGGAGCAATGAGTCATGGGAACTGTAGTCTCACTTCTGGATTCTTGAGTCAAGTGTGGTTTTTTTCAAATACCAACTGTATGCTTAATCTCTCCATCTGTCAGTTCTCCCAGATGATGAGCGGGGATCACAGTAACACTTATAGAGCAATTTTTGAGGATTACAAGATATAATTTAGCACCTGACCCAGTGCCTCCTACTCAGTAAAGGCCTAGAATTTCTTAAAGGCATTGAACCAGTCTACACAGCAGTAAATGGGCAGGTTGTCACGGAGACCATGCACCCAATGGAGACAAGTCTTGAGAGCTCTAGGATGGGCAGACTTGTGAGTAGCATGCTGTTTGCCTTAGATGAGATTTTCCAAGGGACACACTTGAATAGAAGGTGACTCCTGGAGTCCACCTTCTTCTTTATGGCTATCGGGTGCTGAACCTCAGTACCTGTTGTCATCTCAGGTACATGATGGATGCTTATTAAATACCTGGTCGAAAGAAAGGCTAAGATGCTGCAGCCATTGGGTGCTGTGTGGAGCTTTGAATGACACCACCACAGAGAATGAAGTCTCTCACACGAGTTTACAACTTCATTCAATCATTTGCTCATTAACACACTCATGAAATACAGTCTATGAGCACTTTGTTATGTGCTGGGCACTGATGAGTTCACACCATTATTGCCTTCTAGAAACCTATAGTCCAGTAGAAGGGCAGGCAGGAAAACAAGTTCATGCTGAGCATATAGTACATGTTTGTCACCCCAGCATTCATGGGGCAGAGGCAGGAGAATCGCAAGTTTGAGGCCGGCCTGGCCTATTTAACATGTTTCAGGCTAGTCTAGGTTATAGAATGAGGCCTTACCTCCCAAGCAGGGATGTGGTGGGGGAATTAACAGAGCATTAGGTTGTAAAAGAGCATTAGGCATTAACATTGTAATAGAATTGTATCATATAGTATATAGACGACTTCTTATCTGGAAAAGAAAATACAATATAATACATACACAATTTACTCTTTGCTTTTGGTTCTTGTCAAAGGGATTTTTCATCTTCTGTTTTGGAATTCTCTTGGATAACAAGGTATGTGTATATTTACTCCTCCCATCCACAAACATAAAGACTTCCCCTTTAGTGCCAAGACCTTTGTTATATACACTATGGGTACTTAGGTAGTAAAATTTGGCAAAAGGCAGACTCATTCAGAAGAAAACTAAGTGATCCCTGCTGATAAAGCCATCTAGATGCAACCACAAGGGAACACCATAGCATCAGAAGGCTGAGGCAGGAGGATTATAATGCCAGGCTATCTTGTAATACACAGAGAGTTTCAGACCAGCTAGAGTTTTGATGCTCTGTCTCAAAAGCAAGAATTCAAGCAAATAGACAGACAAGCAATCAAACAAACAAGCAAAATTTCTTCCTAATTTGCTTTCCAAGGGAATCATTCTATTTTGTACCTTGAATCCCTTTGCCCATTTATGTAAAATGTGTAGAAAGAATATGATCCTCACATTTCTATGCTAGTGGGTGCTAAGTAGTTTCTCATGTTAATAAAATCCCCAATGAGAGACTGTTAGTTTTTTTTTTTTGAGACTGTTAGTTTTACTGAGAGATAAATAGAAAAAAATTTCAGAGAACTATGTTTCATGTTTCCTCCCAAGCAGCAAGTAATCATGTCAATAGATAAAGGCAATAATTGATATTTTAGCATGAAAACAAAAAAAATTTAATTGTTGGGGCTGGATCCTTTTGCAGGGGCTCTGGGTTTAGGTCCCAGTACCCACACGGTGACTTACAATCATCTGTAACTCCCATTTCAGGGGACCAGATGCGTTTTCAGACTTTTATAGACACCAGTCATACACATGGCATATAGACATACATGTAGGAGAAAAACAACCCATACACAGAAAATAATAAATAAACAAATAATAAATAAACATGTAGGAGAAAAACAACCCATACACAGAAAATAATAAATAAACAAATATTAAAAATAGAAAAGATTTCATTGCTAACTCATTTGCCATATATTGACTCCCATTTACATGTTTGCCATGTTCCTACCAGACACATGGTTAAGAAACCCTTTCCTTCACTGATAAACTTTACTCCAGCAATTATTGCAGGATGCTCATGGATTACTACATTTGTTTGATTCCATTGCTTTCTATTCAGTTCTAGTTTTGCTTCTACAAAGAGAGAACAGTCTATTAGATATTTATGCTAATGGTCTAGGAGTGATGTTGCTAAGCAACCATTTCAAAGGGTGCTTCTCCTTAGAATGTTGATACCCAATCATTTTTCTCTCTCCGCTACTTTTTCTATGCCCCTGACAGATGCGGCAACTTCTGTCCAACAAGTTGACTTCATTAAGCTCATGGAAGCAAACATCAAAGGTAATGACCATCGACTATGATACATAAAGTACCAGTTTCGTATTTTGTCCCTGTATGTCATCTGTGTCAAGCTTGTTTATGGAGGGCCCTTGTTTCCCATCATCATTACTTGGCATGGTGTCTGGCTTGGGTTGATAGCCAAAGAAAGAACTATAGAGCAAGGAGGGCCTGGGCAAATTCGTATGCATGTTCAAAACCCACGAGATCTATGGTGCTGTATTAGGCTTGCTGGTAGCAGGCCAATGCGTTCAGAGGCATCTTCTGCTGTATATTTTGCTGACATTCCTCACACAGAAAGCAGAATAGAAAGTCAAGGCAAGTCAGTATGAAACAAGAAATTTAGTAAGAAAATATGTTAATGCAGATTTAAGCATAGGCTTTAAGAAAGGGGGAGGGGGAGCTAAAGGGCGATAGTTACAGTAGGGCAGCTTCTCAAGTGAGGCACATGGTAGTGTCTTAGTAATAGGTATGTGTTCAATTTTGGTGACTTTGGAGTTATATTGTACAAAAAAACTTAAAAATTAGGTAAAATTAGGTAAGTTTTCCTTTTTCTCTTTAGCAAAGAACATGATAAAATAGTCTTTGAGGTATACTACTTAGGTGAGATAAAAACAGAGGTTAAAAAAGTTAAAAGAATCTTTAGTATACATAAAGCCTGTAAATGTCATTCATAACTTTATTCATAAAAGCCTTTGATTCTCAACCAGTAGGACTGGGGGCTGGGGGGCTCTTTTCTCTTCCCACATCTGCTTATCTCTCACCCCCAACTTTTTTCAACACTGTTTATTTTGGTCCCTGATAGTCTCAGCATTTAGGTCTATATTCCTAAACTTGAGGAATTTACATAGATGGGATAAAGTTGGGGTAGGGTGGGAAGTGCATTTCTGTCTCATTCTTTCTACAAAAATGCTCACGAGGACAGTGTGATATAGCATATCATACACACACATGCATTTTCTACTTTCAATGTTATTTTAAATTTTTGCCTTTCAATAATGAATGAAGGACTTTTCAGAAAGGTGCTAAAGTTGAGACATCTGTATTTGATAAAAAGCCAACTAACTTGATTGTATTCAAACTTACATGAGTGTTCAGAGAGTTTTTTAAATAGAAGAAGCAATAGGTTTTTTCAAAAGTGTGTGGTACACAACTATGGTGGCTTTAATAAGAATGGTCCTCAAAAGCTCATATGTTTGGATGCTTAGTCACTAGGGAGTGGAACTGTTTGAATGGATTAGAAGGATTGGGGGTGTGGCCTTGTTGGAGGAGGCATGTCACTGGGGGTAGGCTTCAAAGACTACCTAGTCTGTCTGTCTGTCTGTCTGTCTATGTATGTATGTATGTATGTATGTATGTATGTATGTATCTCTCTCTCTCTCTCTCTATCTATCTATCTGTGGATCAGGATATAGCTCTCAGCTATTCCTCTAGCATCTTGCTTGTCTGGCTGCTTTCATGCCCTCTGTCATGATGATAATAGATGAACCTTCTAAAACTGTAAGCAAGTCCTCAATTAAATGCCTTTTTTTAAAAATAAGAATTGCCTTGGTCATGGTGTCTCTTCACAGCAGTAGAACAGTAATTAAGATAATAATTATAATTCCAGTGTTTAGGGAGGTGTAGGCAAGAAGATCAGGAGTTTAAGGCTGGCTCTTAAAACATAAGAAGTTTGGTCTATCTTGGGCAATATATATGAAAGGAAACAAAAGCAATAAAAACAAAATAATGGGCTGTGGAGGTGGTTCTGAGCACTTGCTGTTCTTCTCAAGGTCCTAAGTTCAGTCCCCAGCAACTACCTTAGGCACCTCATAATATCATAACTCTTTTAGCCTTTATGGGCGTCCATACATATGTGGCATACCCACACCTAGACACACACATAAAATAAAATAAAATAAAAATAAAATAAAGCACAACTCAATGAGGAAATCATCATAGGGCTTCCTTGGTCTTCATGTCATAATAGAAAATGCTGCTATGAATGTAAGGAACAGTAGCCCATCTCGGTCACTGTACTTTGACTTGTATTGCATTGGCTGTAGGTCTTAGGAAAGTTCCATGGTGGCTCAGAGAAGTTCTTACATTCTGTGGTTTTAATATTATGTCTTGAACTCAGATCCTGGGGACCAGAAGGTATGAAGTTAGTGTGTAGCATCTGGAAAAGGAGGAAGTTACAGAAAAGATTACACATCAGTGAAAAAAATGAGGCTGAGCACTCCCTTCCCTTCAGAGAAAGAAGGCAGGGTTCTCCTCATTGGAAATCAAAGACAGAAAACACATGTCTAAATGAAATAAAACAGAAGCAAAGATTCAAGGCCCTGGCAGCATTTCTTCCTGTTTCTAGCATGTCATGTTAGTACTCTTCAGATGGTAAGGAGGTCACTGAACAGCAGTTGTCACCTAAGTCCTATTTCTTCTGCATCCCTGGCACCTCCCATTTTAATTCAAGCCAGGTGGTAAAAATTAGATTTTTTTTTTGGTTGTCCGGTTAAATGATTGTCCTAGTTTGACTTCCTGTTTCTTTGACTAAAATATTAAAGGAAAGGGTAAGTGAGAGAAGAAAGGGCTAGCTTGGCTCTCGGTTCCAGGTCATTTGTTACATTGAAGTCAAGATGGCGGGGGAGACAGAGAGACAGAGAAAGACAGAGCAAGATACAGAGAGATAGAGCGAAAGAGAAAGAGAGACAGGAGAGAGAGAGAGAGAGAGAGAGAGAGAGAGAGAGAGAGAGAGAGAGAGAGAGAGAGAGAGAGCATGCACATAACCTTGTGGTCAGCTCACTGTCCCCTGAATGAACTAACCATCGAATGATGTCACATTAATTAATGTATTGAAGATTATCCCACATAGACAATCTAAGGTAGACAATTGCTCATTGAGACCTTCTTCCCAGCAGATTCTGGATGTCAAGACAATAATCAGAACCACCCAACATGGTAGCTGTCTGTCTGTCCCTCCCTCCCTCTCTTCCTCTTTCCCTCCATCCTTCCCTCCCTCCCTCCCTCTCTTTCTCCCCATTTGCTGAGGGAATTTGAATGAAAAAAACAAGTACCCATCTTATGGATTGACTGTTAGAAAGTACAGAGGAGATAGGGGCTGGAAAAAAATGGTTCAGGGGTGAAGATCTCCTACTGTTCTTAAAGAGAACCAAGTTTAGTTCCCAGCCCCCATATTGGTGTTTCATAAATTCCTCCAACTCCAACTCCAGGTTGTTCAATGCATTGTCTGGCCTCCGTGAGCATTGCATGCTTGTGCACATATGCACTGCTATATACATGTATACATAATTGAAAACAAGAAAGGTAAGATCTAGGGACTTGTGAGTGAGAAGAACATGGGAAAGGAAGGGGACAAGGTATAAAAATGAAACCAAAGAGCAGTGGACTTGCTCAAATTGTGGGATTTGGGAAGCAAACGAATGGAGATAAAGGATGCGAGAGGATTCCTTAGGAGACAGGCTCCTAATCAAAATGAAGATGGCAAGATCAACCTGTTTTCATGACACAGGATGAGTCTGACTAAGGGAACTTGAGCAACAGGTATAGATTAGAGTCACAATGCCGAGAATTCACTGCAAGGGAGGAAAAGGGGGATGAGGCAGGGATCTATGAAAGGACATTGAAAATATAAGATGTGGTAGAGGGATGGATGCCAACAGTGTTTTCAGCAAGAATTATCTATTCTAGTCATTCATGGGTTCCTTAGGAGAGCATCATTGCCATATCTGTGTCTTCCTTCTTGGTTTAGCTTCTATGTCATGTGGAATGAGTATGGGACTGGAAATCATTCCTTCCAATATTCCTAACACCAGAACTCTGTCTAGCAAGGAAAACTTCTCAATATGAGTGAATTAATAAGTATCAACAATTATAAAAGAATGTCAAGTATCTAACATGTATATTTCCTAATAATTGCTTGCTCTTTGAGTGAAACATTTTATTTCAGTTTAATTACTAAGTTTAATCTATCTGTCTGTCTGTCTATCTACTTACCTACCTACCTACCTACCTATTTTTGGAGACAGAGTTCCTCTATGTAGCCCTGGCTGACCTGGAACTCACTTTGTAAGCCAAACTGGTCTTGAACTCACATAGACCTGCTTGCCTTTGGTCCTCAAGTACTGGGACTAAAGGCATGTGCCACTGTGCCCAGCTTCAGTTTTAATTTAAAAAAATAGTTATTTATTTTTATTGCATGTGTATGAGTGTTTTAACTACATGTATGTGTACACACGGTGTGATGCCTGATGCTTACAAAGGCCAGAAGTGGGCAGTTACAGATCCGTGTGAGCCACCTTGTGGGTGCTGGGAACTGATCTCAGTTTCTCTAGAAGAACAGTAAGTGTTCCAACTGCTGCACCATCTCTCCAGCCCCATGATTCAGTCTCAAAATTATCATAATCTCCTCCATAATCTTTAAACCAACTTGCAATTGACTATTCCCAGAACTGAATGCTAAGTTGTACAAAAGTAAGGCAACACTGTACCAGGGGTTATTTTGTTTTTACAATGAATATTAATATTAATTTTTTCAGTTCTTCTTCTAGTGGCAAATGTACAAATTATGGAAGTATAAACATGGCCATGGAAAGGGATAGTGTTGGGTTGGAGAGATGGATCAGTGGTTAAGAGCAGGGCTGGAGAGATGGCTCAGAGGTTAAGAGCAATGGCGGCTCTTCCAAGGTCATGAGTTCAATTCCCAGCAACCACATGGTGGCTCACAACCATCTTTAGGGGAAATCTGATGCCCTCTTCAGGTAGGCCTATGCATATGCAGCAGAGCACTCATACATTAAATAAATAAAAACACTTTTAAAAAAGAAAAAAAAAGAAAAGAAAAGGGATAGTGTTTCCTTCAAAGCCACTTTCTAGTTGATTCCTGGAAGTTGTAAAGATACAGAAACACCAAATTCATTTGGGAATAAACTCAAGTGTACTTTAACGAAAGCAGACAAAGGAATACATGAACAAGTATTCTGTATTCTTAAACGAGAATCGGAGATTATGAACACAGAATAAAAGGTTGTTCGTAACATTGAGTATCACAAGATGAAACACTGAGACAGGCAGACTTTATGAAGGAATAATACAAGGCACCCTCAAGCGTGAGAGTGGTCAATGGTAGGAGAGATCATTGTGGAGGACCATTGTGGGCTGAGGGTAGACAGCAGACAGAGAGACCATTGTTGAAGAAAATACTCTACCAGGGTAAGAATAGACAATGGCCAGAGAGGCCATAATGTAGGCCTTAATCATTTGAGGGGAAGGATGTACAACAGCCAAAGGGACCAGTGTGCCAGTCTACATGCTAATGCAGGCTTTGTACTGTTGACATAAAGTTGCTGGGACAGATAGCTTTCTAGATGGGCCTTTTCTTAGCCAAGGACTGTAAAACATAAGAAGAAAGATTACAAAGTGACCAGCAAGCCCAACTGGTATTCTTATTTTCCATAAAGCCACGATTTACCACAGAGACACTACTCAAATTCCGCTCTTTGATCATGCAGCAGCTGGGTGTGGCAGTGTATGTCCTTAATGTCATCCCGGCATGGCAGAGGCAGGGGCGGGGGCGGGGGCGGGGGCAGGGGCAGGGGCAGGGGCAGGGGCAGGGGCTCTCTATGTCTTCCAGGCTAGTCAGAGCTGCAGTGAGACCCTGTTTCAAAAACCAAACCCAACCAAAACAACACTGCCAAACACTGAAATCATGCTATCGAGCAGATTAGAATGAGTCATTGAAAAATTAAAATAAGTCTACAAAAACAGCTGTCCCTTTGTATGTGGAAATATCCTTCCTTGATGAGCCAAAATAAAACTACCTCCACTTTCTCCTTGGTTATATATATATGTGTGTGTGTGTGTGTGTGTGTGTGTGTGTGTGTATTTATACTTATATATATAAAATTTTGGGCCTGGCAGAGGTGGCATATGCCTTTAATCCCAGCACTCAGGAGGCAGAGCCAAGTGGATCTCTGTGAGTTCCAGGCCAGCCTGGTCTACAGAGTGAGTTCCAGGACAGCCAAAACTACCCACAGAGAAACCCTGTCTTGTGGGGGGTGGGAGTGGGGAGGAGAAGGACTAATAATTATAATGCTTTTTTTTCCTTCTTAATAATAGTTCCTTAAATTACTGCACTAGCAGGAATACAGGAAGTGGATCTCAAACTGATTACAAACGCGGGGCCAAGCCTCAATGATCTCAGATTCTGCTGACTTCCAACCAGTTACCTAACATAAACTATTTTGGTGTTCTCTTGTGCAGCAAAACTCTTCAGATATTGTTACCAAGCCGAAATGCTTAAGGCCTTTCAACATACTACAGCACAGAGGTGAGTTACAATATAGCCAAAGAACATAAAAGAGGTAAGATGGGAGATTATGAATACAAAGAGAATCCAATAATAATTATTAAGATAACAGTACCAGCTGGCTGTGCATTTGACTTCCTCTGGATTATGGTCAGGCTGATAAGGCAATGCTGAGGATTTAGTGGTTATAGACACACACACACACACACACACACACACACACACACAGACACACCACACACACATACACCACAGACATATACACACACAGACACATAGACACATACACGTACAGACATACACACAAAGACACACACAGACACACACCACATACACATACACACAGACACATAGACACATACACGTACAGACATACACACAAAGACACACACAGACACACACCACATACACATACACACAGACACATAGACACATACATGTACAGACATACACACAAAGACACACACAGACACACACCACATACAAATACACACAGACACATAGACACATACACGTACAGACATACACACAAAGACACACACAGACACACACCACATACACATACACACAGACACAGACACATACACGTACAGACATACACACAAAGACACACACAGACACACACCACATACACATACACACAGACACACACACCATACACATCACACACACAGACACATTCACATACACACACAGACACATACACACACAGACACATACACACACAGACACATACGCCTCCCCCCGCACACACACCACAGACATACACACAGACATACCCCATAGCATTGATTATCAAGGCCCTGGGGTTAAGGGGTATGGTAGACCAGCCCTAGCTAAATCCTTACTGGAGACTCACCCCTCTTATGCCAGCTACTGAGGACATGGGATGGTGTGCTTACATTCAATGATGAACACCTATTATTTTCTAAACAAACCTGGGGGAGGGAGGTGTGACACGTCATGATGTTGGGAAAGTACTGTTCCCTCCGGCATTCACATATTGATGGCTACTGGGAATGTAAACATCACAGAGTCACAGTACTCTTGGGGGAAGAATGGAACATGGAGAAGGAAGTAGAAGAGACATGTGGTGCTACAAGTTAAGTTGTGTCATACTTGATAGCATTTTACGTTCATGTTATATTCTCATCAAAACACACAAAGACACACAGACACACACCACACACACATACACACAGACACACACACCACAGCTAAATGATAGCTGTGGAAAACTCAGTTCTGATTGAGACATCTAAATTATACCTCCTCCTCTCAAAGCTCAGGGATCATCATGGGAGACAGGACAGAAAGACTGAAAGAATCAGGTATAGTGGGTATCTGCCACAAAACAGTATATGCTGGACATGCTGGGGTTATTGCACACATAAACTCATAGTGGTGGTTACTGCATACATTAACTGCACAAAAATCAATACAGCTAAACTTCTAACATAGACGGGGAAAGAGATTATGACCTCTCATCCCTAGCTGAAGAGCTATTAGCCAAGAATGACTGGGAGGAAGAGTCAGGTTTTCTTTGAGAGGTGGTTCCTGAGACCACATCTTTTTGTTACATTTCTATTTCTGTGACAAAACATCATGACCAAGGTAAATATTGAAGAAGGAGTTTACTTGGGCTTATAGTTCCAGAGAGTTAGAGTCCATGATGTTAGAGAGAAGACAGCAGGTGGCAGGAACTGGATGCGGAAAGCTCACATCTTCAACCATGATTGGGAAACAGATGGTGAACTAGAAATGGCTTGTGTCTTGAAATTCTCAAAGCCCACCTGCAGTGACACACTTCCGGTCATCAGCCCGCACCTACTCCTCCCCACACAGCACCACCAGCTGGGGACCAAGTGTTCAAATGCCAGGGGTCTATGGGAGACACTCTCATTCAAATTGTAACACTACCCAAGTGCAGCAGATGGCCCTATACCCCTGCACACACAGAGAGTACACAATGAACACAGTGGATTTTAAAACAGAGCACATGAAATTGGTAGGGAAAACGAAGGACCTGGACAAGTTGAAGTTAAAGAATGGGGAGGGTGTGCTCAAAATAAATTACATGCATTTCTCAAAACAATATGGATTTCTCAAAACAATAAAGGCTCTCAAAGAGAAAAAAGAATATATTCCAAGTGTAGGTTAAGTATTGGAAACTGTACCTACCCCAGCCTCTTGTTTCCTGTTTTCACTGCTTCCAACCAGACAGTGCTTTGAGCACCATCTAATTTGTTGGTTTAACTTGTTCCCTGCCAGTTAGAGGAAAATACAGACAACTTCCAGGGCTCTTTCCTTAAGACCATACACTAAGTTGAAGTCTAGGTCATTTTATTTCCCAGCAGTAACTGAAAAACATAGTATTTCTCACCTCCACGAGTAGATGGTTGACAAATGTAAGCTTCTATGGTGTCTGTGAGGGGCTGTCACTCAACCAAACATGTTCTAAGGTTTTCTTGAACATCACCTTAGAACGAGCTCCAGGTTAAAGACACCATTTATACTAAAGTGAAGACTCCCACAATGACTTACCTCATTTCTTTCCCCCCTTCAGGCATGTATGCGCTTTCTCATACTAGAGATTCGTCCAGTGACATCACATTAACCCAGTTTTTATCAACCGAATAAAGCCACGAGTCATCATCAAGGGCAAATTTTTCTTTGAGCGACATGTTATTTAGAGCCAGCAAAGACACACACAGAATCAGATGAGACTTTGTGACTTGGGAGTCTGATGATAAAGCTGGTTACTTTGGGGCTGGAGAGACGGCTCAGTGGCTAAGAGCACTTGATGCTCTTGCAGAAGACCTGGACTCAGTTCCCAGCGCCCACATGGTGGATCACAGCCATCTGTTCCGGGGGATCTGTGGCCCTCTTCTGACTTCTGTGAGCACTACAGACACATGCAGTGGATGCACAGACATACATGCAGGCAAAACATTCATACACAAAGAAAATAAATCTTTTTTAAAAACCCAATAGATGACTTCAGTGGTTCAACCGTGCCTCCTTTATCCCAAATTAAATAGAAATGTCATTAATTAAAGAGTGAGGTAAGAAATGTCACACATTGTTCATACAGGAAGACTTGTTAATGAGGCCCCTCCCCCTGCCCCCAGTATCTCCAGCCATTAGAGAAAATTAAAACACCAATAAGATAGTGCCATACACCTACTAGAATATCTGTCCGAACAATCTAACCCCTATCCCGGGGAGCACAGCATAATTCTACTCATCCTGAACCTTGGTCAAGCAAGATGGTCCACAGTAAAGTAGGTCAGTCATTTTAGGGTAGAGTTGAGTGGTGAATGCCATAGAATAAGGAAGGAGCATGCAAATTCTCCTGGGAGGTGACATATAAGTTACAGTAATGGTGGCTTGGCAATGTGTGCACTATTCAAACCATATTGCACATTACATGCAATTAATACATAGAGTTTATTGTTAATAGGTTTTATTTTTAAGGCAAAAGGATGAAGTACACACAGGACGGAATAATGTAGTTGGTTCAAACTCAATTTAAGAAACAAGCATATGCTGCCCCAATGGCTCAATGGCTAAAGACACCTACTGCCAAGCCTGAGGACCTGAGTTCGATCCCCAGGACACACATGATGGGAAAAGAGAACTGACACAGGTTGTTTGTTCTCTGGATTCCATACATTGGCCATGGTACATGGACACACACACACACACACGCACGCACACACAAGCACACAATACATTTAAAAAGAGAAATGAGAGTCCAAGCCAAGTAGCCAGACAACTGTCCTCTCCCGCCATCTTGGAAGTAGATTATGCTAATAGATGAGGAAAGATGGGCCACTGGGACCAAGAGATACCAGAAGTAATTAAGGGAAGTATTATTATCATCCTGAAAATGAGTGAACACTAACAGAGAGGCAAGTCTCAGGTTTTCTCGGGAAGAATCCAAATAAACAACTCTAAATGTCTTATTCTATCACAAGAAAAGACCAAAGACACTGACTTCCAACAGGTGCCGGAGAGCCTTTATCCAGATCACCTAGCAGAGAAGCAAGACTTACCAAAGTGCCCCCTCCCCCAGGCACATGATGCCCAGTCAGATTCTTATTCTGCTCTTAAGTATGAGCAGTCAAGGATCACCAAGGTGCTTCAGGAAAGCCACTTTCCTAAACCATTCTAACCCCATTCTAAATGCTTATCCTTTAATCAACAGATGAGAGCAGCTCTCACCCTTCTTTTTGCAAAAGACAGGGACCACCATAGAAACCCACAACTGGTCAAATGTTGAGGACAACAGGCTCTTAGGTGCCAATCACCAATCAATAGATTTACAACATCACCCCTACACCCAAGGCTCAGAGAACACTGCAGAAGAGGAGTGGAAAGATTATAAGAACCTGAGGACCAGGATATTATCTGCTGGGAGATACTATCAGAGAGAGAGACAGAGAGAGAGACAGAGAGACAGAGAGAGCTAGAGAGAGGGGGAGGGGGAGAGATGGAGGGTGAGACAGAGGGGGAGGGAGAGAGAGAAAGAGAGAGGGGGGAAGGAAAGAGGGAGGGAGAGGGAGAGGGAGAGGGAGAGGGAGAGGGAGAGAGAGAGAGAGAGAGAGAGAGAGAGAGAGAGAGAGAGAGAGAAAGACAGACAAAGAGAAGAAATTCAATGGTGTAGGGAGGAGGCAAGGTCTGGGAGGAGTTGTGGGGAGGAGTCTGGAGTGATTATGGTCAACGTACCTAGTATGAAACTCTCAAAGAATCAGTGAAAATACTGTGGTATTTTTAAAAATATGTAAAGGCCAGAGACAAATTTCTTCAGCTCCACTATACACGCACATGATGGACTGAGTACCCAGATGCTTCAGATCCAAGTGGAGAAGGTTTCTAGCAGGGCCTAGACCTCCAGTGGGCATGCAGGATCTGGAACAGCTTGACTGTGGCCTCACTCTTCCATCAGTGCCTCAGTGACTCAACACTTATGTATGCTGTGTGGGTCACGTATTAACTGAGCCTGCTTCCTCTCAATACAGCCCCCCTCCAGTCCACACTTTTGCTTAGAAACCTTTAAAAGGAGAGATACCCTTTGTCTTGTGGGCCCAAAATGTTACCTTTGAACTTCTGCTATGGCCCATTGTCTGAAAGGAATGACCCATCCAAATCCCTATCTGTGGTGTGTGTGTGTGTGTGTGTGTGTGTGTGTGTGTGTGTGTGTGTGTGTGAGAGAGAGAGAGAGAGAGAGAGAGAGAGGGGGGGGACACCTATTTTTGTATATGCTAAGTAAAACATTAATATTTTTAATTAAAATAAACTTTTAATAAAAAAAAGCTAAAGGTTGTTTTGATTTTGTATAGTGCTGTGTAAACATCTCTGGATTTGTGAAGAGCTCTGAGAAAGAGTCCACTTTATTTCTCTATTTCCTGAGCAAATGAGATGGCCACTCATTCTACCCTCTAGAAAGTTTCGCAGTAGGTTTCAAGTAAAAACTCCCAGACCTATTTCCTGCTTCTTCCCGGAAAGAAGAGAATGCTATTGCCAGAAAGCCGCTGAGCTGAACTGTATTTACGCTCACTTAACTTGAGGGGGCAGGCTCTGACCAAGAAACCCAAGAAGACACCTTGAAAGCTTAACTGTTCCCAGCAAAAAGACATGGCACCGAAGGGAAGCAGGGCGGGGCGGGGGGGGGGGTGAAGTGCAGGCAGGGGGACGGGTTGGGGTAGGGGTTGGGTGAGGGGCAACGGCAGCAAAGACAGCGACGCTGCTGCTTCTCTGATTAGGAGTGGTTGCCAAAGCTTTTTTCGGTTAAATAGAAAAGATTAGGAAGCCCAGAGCACAATAGCTCAGCTGAGGGGCAAACAATGCCTCCGTTTCCTGGGTTTGTGTCCCCAGGGTGCTGATAAACAGTGAGGGTGTCTAAGCAAAGGGAGAATCAGCCTTGATCTGCAAGCGATTTCACCTGCTAGAAACCAGCCCGTGTGGATGGGGTACACTTGGGGCATCATGTGTGGATCAGGGTTAAGTCAAGGACCCTAGGGCCAGATTGATTGAAACTACCTTGTGCTTTTCACATTTAACTGCTAGGAACGAAGGAGTTTGGAAAATTGGGTTAAGGTTTGCGCTTTGCCCCTACCCCTGAAGTGGCCGTGTTGCTCATTTTGCCGGTTCTTAAAGTCTAACGCCCATAAAGAGGTGATTTGCATCCACAGCAGAGATTTTTAGCTCAAATGCTATCCAGGAGAGATCGGAGCTGCTGTGCAATTAATGCGCGCCCTACTCTGCTTCCTAGCGCTGTGATAAAGACAATGACCAAAAGCAACTGGAGGAGGAGAGGGCTTATTGTCTTACTTATTGTCCCCGTCGAAGTGTGACACGAAGGGAAACCGAGGGCAGGAACCTTCAGGGAATAAGCTTAGTGGTCATGGCTTGGTAGCGTGCTTCTTACTTTATATAACCCAGTATCGCTTGTACCAGGGGTAGCACTAGCCTCAGTGGGGTGGCCCCTCCCCGCATCAATCATTCAAGAAAATGTCCCAGATACTTGGTCAATCTGATGGGGACATTTTCTCAGCTGAAGTTCCTTCTTCTCAACTGACCTAAGTTTATGACAAGAAAACTACTCAGCACAGTACCTTTGCCCTCTGTCCTGAGGCTCAGGCTTGCCTCTGGGACCAGGAAACGGTAAACAAATTTTCCTTTTTATCTCTGCAGTCCCAGACCGAGTTCCGCTCTCCCAGCACCTTCTTGCCCTGTGGTCCATAGCTAGACCATATACCCTACTAGAACACACACATACACTCACTCACTCACGCACGCACGCACGCACGCACGCACGCACGCACGCGCACAACTCCGTGGAAATGCTATACAATTAGGTCTTCACCTTTGTTCCTGGGAGATTGGCATACACTTTCCCGTGAGCTCACACCAGGCTGGAAGTTTTCTTATGTATAAATATTTTGGCGAGTGAAGACAATTTCTTTGGACTCTCACCTCAGCTTTTC
The DNA here is from genome assembly GCF_021556685.1 of Rattus norvegicus. NCBI lineage: Eukaryota > Metazoa > Chordata > Mammalia > Rodentia > Muridae > Rattus > Rattus norvegicus. Next base: position 32,863,711 of record NC_141542.1, on the reverse strand, counting down.
CCACCACCAGTCTACATCTATTTCTGTGCTCCATTTAAGGCCAGCCGGGTCTCTCTCTTCCTCTTTCTCCTTGGCTAAGCCTCAGGAAAGCAGCAAAGATCTTGTCATTGTATCCATACAGCTCTAGTTCTTTGGGATTAGAATTGAACTTCTGAGGTGCTCTTTTAAAAGCTTTCATCTCTAAAATGGGTATGGTGACACATTCCTATCATCCCTCAGCTCTCCGGAGGCTGAAGCCGGAGGTTCATGAATTTGAGGCAGATCTCAGCTCCACAGGAAGACCTTAGCTCAAACAACAAAAGAACATTATTTCTAACACCAAACCATGGGGCCAGTTTTCCCCTAACTCTACTCGGATTCTCAGTGAGTGTGTGCCCATGCACGTGTATTTTTTTGTGGGGGAGCACCCTTATAGATGTAGCAGGAGGTGAGATGGGATAGCAGGGTTCTAGAGGGGAAACTGAGAAAGGGGATAACATCTGAAATGGAAATAAAAAAAGTATGAGAAAGATAGAAAGAAAGAAAGAAAGGAAGGAAGAAAGAAAGAGAGAGAGAAAGAAAGAAAGAAGAAAAGAAAGCGGCTCATATCTGGATAGAGCTCACGCCAGGCCAACACAGTCCCACAAGAAGAGGTTTATTGGGGGAAGCAAGGAAGAAAAGAAGGAGGAAAAGAATGGGCTCTCTGCCTTTTGTTTGATCCGTGCACATCACCATACACAGGAGAGGTGTAGGAAGTGGTGGTTGCCAACCCAACGGTTGCAAGAGGGTCCTTGTCATCTGGGGTGACGTCATTGATGGATTTGGAGATGGACTGCAAACAGCTTCTAATGCCAGCAGCAAGCATGCTGGCTTACAGGGGTACTGAGAACTGAACTCAGGACCTTCTGCATGCTAGGCAAGTACTCTACCGACTGAGCTACATCTTGGCTCCTTCCGGAGTCTTCTGAAAACTGGGGCAAGCTGGATGGAGAGCTAGAACAGGAAAAAAATACAGGAAAGCTCGCATAACTCGGTCAGTACTGCAACTCTACAATAGGTCCACATTTTACCTGGTTTGAACCTAGCGAAATGAGCTGGGATTCCATTCCACAGGCTGACTCCTGTGAGGTGAAGGCGAGCATTCCCTCTGGGTCAGGGAAACCCTGGCAGGGCCACACCCAGCTTGCCTTATTGTTTCCGTCGTTCATCTGTGAAACTGCAAACGTGCATTC